>NC_085842.1:12457169-12644669 GCF_035594765.1 Anolis carolinensis
CAACAGGGCTGCAGAGTATTCTTTCAGTTATTCACATTGGAATGTCTGACGAGGGAGAGAGGCACATGCGGACTCCCTGCTTGTCTTGCCTTGTCTCCCTGCTTGTCTCCTCTGCAGCGGCGGGGGGGAGGTGCATGCGAGGTGAGGAAAAGGCGTGCGCCTTTCTCTCCTCGCTCGCCCGGCACGCACTTTTCCCGCTGCATTCCTCAGTGGCAGGGGCGGGAAAGCTGGCCACAGCGCAAGGGAGGAAAGGTCCAAGCCTTTTACTCACCCCTGTGCATCTTCCTTGGCGGCAGCAGCAGGAAAGCTGCCCACGGGGCGAGGAAAAGGCGTGCGCCTTTCTCTCCTCTCTCGCCCAGCACGCACCTTTCCCGCTGCCCTCCTCGGTGGCGGCGGCGGGAAAGCTGCCCGTGGGGCGAGGGAGGAAAGGTGCAGGCCTTTTCCTCACCCTATGTGCGTCTTCCTCGGCAGCGGGAAAACTGCCCATGGAGCGAGGGAGGAAAGGCGCAGGCCTTTTTCTTGCCCTGTGTGCATCTTCCTTGGCAGCAGCAAGCTGCCCACGGGGCTAGGAAAAGGCGTGTGCCTTTCTCTCTCTCGACCAGCACACACCTTTCCCGCTGTCTTCCTCGGCAGCAGCGGCAGGAAAGCTGCCCACGAGGCGAGGGAGGAAAGGCGCTGGCCTTTTACTCGCCCCATGTGCACCTTCCTTGGCGGCGGCGGGAAAGGTGCGTGTGTGCCGGGGAGGAGAGAAATGTGCATGCGCGGGCCGGATAAATGGCTATGGTGGGCCGCATCTGGCCCGCGGGCCGTAGTTTGGGGACCCCTGGTCTTGATAAAGACCTTTGGTATCCATCCATTTGTGGAGAGATAAAACACATTTAAAATGTTAAAAAAAAATGCTTAAAAGCGATGCAATGCTTTTGGATTGGAAAGATGGGCCGTTTATAAGAAATGTTGCCCAGGGGATGCCTGACTGGATTTACTCAATCTTCGAGGAGGCTCTTTCCGTGTCCCCCAGTTACCAACTAAAAGAAATGGCTAACTAAAGTTATGGAAATAAAGGATATGGATAAGTTAACATGCTTATTAAAGAAGAAGAATGAAAGCGACGGAGTGCTCATCCTTTGAGAAATATATTAAAACGTTTTACCAAGTTTAGAAGCTGAAACTAAGGCAACGAACCTGTTAGAAAAAGGGAAAGAAGGATTAAATAAAATTGAAAGGATAAAAGATGAAACCCAAGGAGAAGAACGGAAGCCAAAATTTATTTATCTATTTTTTTATTTCCCCCCCCCCCATATTCACCCACTCCCTACCCTCTTTTATTAGTCTTCCCTATACTTCTATATATCTTTTTTTTAGTATTAACATTGGCTTTACTTTTATGAAAATCTTTAATAAAAACTATTTTTAAAAAAAGAAAGAAGAAATCCGGCGATTATATTGTTATCTTTATACAATACAGAGGATTGGAATGAAAACTAAAATAATTTGACAACAATGTTGTTAACAGCAGCAAGGCTATGAATTGCAAAAAAAAATTGGAAAGGAGGGGTAGAAATTAAGACAGAAGGATGGTATAACAAACAATGGAAAATAGCAATAAATGAAAATTGAACATGTAATTTAAAGGTAAAAAAAAGGCCTAAGGGGGAAAAAATTTAAAACATATGGAAAAAACTTATTGAAGGAACATTGAGAAAAAAAGACGGGACACAACCCTCACCAGAAGAAATGAAGTTCTGGTGGGACCACAAAGAAAAGAAGGACACGGGAGACGGTGAGCACAACGAGGAAAATGAGAAGAAATACCGGCCTGAGTCCCCTTGGGGAGAGGGGGCGGTCTATAAAGTTTTATTATAGTTTTGTGATTAAATAAATGAATGGATTATAGAGATTGTATTTTGTAGTCAAATGGAACGGAAATGTAATAAAATTATTAATAAAAATTGTTTAAAAAAAATAAAAAATAGCCTTACAAAAGACCTAACTCAAGCATCACTGGGTACCTAAGCTAGTGCTCTTCCTTGCATCACTTCTTCAACATCGACTGCACACTGAACCACCTCTGAAATGCTTTCCATATTCAATTCATATCTGTGGCTTCTCCCCTGTGTGGGTCCTTTGATGGATGCAAGGTCCATCATTACCACTAAAACTCTTTCCACATTCCATGCATTTATATGGCTTCTCCCCTGTGTGGGGTCTTTGATGGGAACGTAGACTGTCACTCCGACTGAAGCTTTGCCCACATTCCATGCATTTAAGTGGGTTCTGCCCCATGTGGGTCCTTCAGTCACTCTGACTGAAGCTCTTTCCATATTCCATGCATTTATGTGGCTTCTCCCCTGTGTGGGGTCTTTGATGGGAATGTAGACTGTCACTCCAACTGAAGCTTTGCCCACATTCCATGCATTTAAGTGGGTTCTGCCCCATGTGGGTCCTTCAGTCACTCTGACTGAAGCTCTTTCCATATTCCATGCATTTATGTGGCTTCTCCCCTGTGTGGGTCCTTTGATGGGAATGTACACTCCGACTGAAGCTTTGCCCACATTCCATGCATTTAAGTGGCTTCTGCCCCTTGTGGGTCCTTTGATAGCGACGCATATGTGTACTCTGACTGAAGCTCTTCCCGCATTCCATGAATTTATGTGGTTTTTCCCCTGTGAGGATCCTTTGATGGGAACGCAGGGTTCCACTGTGAGAGAAGCTCTTTTCACATTCCATGAATTTATGTGGTTTTTCCCATGTGCTTCCTTTGATGGCGACGCATATGTGTACTCTGACGGAAGCTCTTCCCGCATTCCATGCATTTATGTGGCTTCTCCCCTGTGTGGGTCCTTTGATGGGAACTCAGGGTTCCACTGTGAGAGAAGCTCTTTCCACATTCCATGCATTTATGTGGTTTTTCTCCTGTGTGGGTCCTTTGATGAACATGCAGATTTCCACTTTGTGTGAAGCTCAGTCCACATTCCATGCATTTATGTGGTTTTTCCCCTGTGTGTGTCCTTAGATGGACACACAGATGATGACTTTGACTGAAGCTCTTTCCACATTCCATGCATTTATGTGGCTTCTCCCCTGTGTGGGTCCTTTGATGAACATGCAGATCTCCACTGTGAGAGAAGCTCTTTCCATATTCCATGCATTTATGTGGTTTTTCCCCTGTGTGAGTTCTGACATGGGATCTCAGATGTTCATTTTGACTAAAGCTCTTTCCACACTCCATGTCTTTATAGGGCTTTTCCCCACTGAAGCTCTTTCCACAGTCTATACCCTGATTTAGATTCTGCCCTGTCTGTCTGGGATAGGGATGTACAGGATATTCCATTTTTAAGAATTTATAGATTCAAATACAACATTAGAGCTTCACACATCCAACCTTCTTGAATATGACAGGATGTCTTCTTCTCAGTCTTTTCTGTAGCCTCTCTAGTTCCTTTTCGAAATCAAGTTTTTTCCAGAACGATTTTGGATTTCACAGATGTATGATTTCTCTTTTTTTTCTCCTAGTTATTTCCTTCTTGTCATTGTTGTATACCATTCAGTCATTCTGGACTCTTGGCATCTCTAGAGCAAAGGGGTTACAAGGTTTTCTTCACAAGATTTGTCCAGAGGGTACCTGCTGGATGAAAAAAGAGGAAAATTTCATCAAGACTTGAGCACAGAGAGATTTCATTGGACATCAGGACTGATGGCGGAAAGCTAGAACAAGAGTAGAAGAAAACTAGCAAAATATGGGAAGGGCTCCTTGCCTGGTGTTGGGTTATCTAAGCAATCATGCATGCATTTTCAATGTGGGATGGTTTATGTAGTTAATTATGTCTGTTGCTTAGTAACCTGAGCCAAGCTGCATTCCAGAGTTGATGACACCATTTAAGGGTTTTGCATATGAAATGGGAAATGGGTGTATCCTTTCTGGGGACACACAGGAAGTGATGTACAGATGCTTCTTCCTGTCTCTTCCTCTTTGCTCCTGACCATGCCATGCTGATGTTCCTGTCTGTTAAGAGATATGTAGTTTCCTGAATTGTTTTTCTTTGGAACTAAGATGTTTTTTTGCCTGTACGACCATCATCATACAAGATTGTGAGTAAACATATTTTTGCTATTTTATTTGATGTCTCTGATGCTTATTTTATGCGCATGACTTTTTAAAGGGAAAGGGAGGCTGGATATTTTGTCTTACTGTTTAATTTCTTTTTACCTCTGCTCACATAAACCCCTAGTCTTCTGCGTTTTTACTGCTCTGCATGAATGTTTAACCATATTGGAATCATAATCTTAACAGGTTATGAAAATATATTCCTGGTGAGAAGTCTTTTAAGAGTTCTCCAATTGAAAAGAATTTCTGCTCAGATACAAAGGGAACAATGATGCAAGATTGTTTTGATATTTCAGTGATGCAGTGTGTTAATAGTCTAATCCAATCATTGTAAAGACAGATATTTTGAAATATGGCCAGCCCAGTATGGAGCAAAGCTTACAGAAGCCATTTCCTTACTATATTCCCTTGTAACTAACATCATACCTGAGATTCTGGGTGGATACCTATATGGAAAGACTGCAGCATGTAAACAATCTTGTGAGAAAACTACTTCCTTGCTTTATGTGAATGTCTCCGAAGTCGGAATACTTTTTCCTTCTCCTCTTTGCCCTTGCAGCGAGACCCCGATCCCATGTTTCTGAAACAAGCCACACAAGAGGGATCCTCTCACTCTGCAGGAGTCTACTGTATTCCATGCAGATGTGGACAAGTCTACAGAGGGACCTCCAAATGCAGCAGCATTGCCCAGGCACGGATCAAGGAACGTGAAAGGCACTACAGACTCACTCAGTCAGAGAAGTCAGCCAGAGCAGAGCACCTCATGGACCGAACTGGACACAGCATATTATTTGTGAACACAGAAATGCTGGACCACTCCAACAACTATCATGTCTGACTACACAGAGAAGCCATTGAAATCCATGTGGACAATTTCAACAGAAAGGAGGGAACCATGAAAATGAACAAAATCTGGCTAACAGTAATGAAAAACCCTAAAATCAGAACAAGAAATAAAGGACAACACTGAAAACAGAGGAATTCCAGACAGGAATCAATCAGGGGCAGCTAACATCTCCGAACAAAGGATTCTCCCAGGCAGGAATGAAGCTTGCAAGGCTATTAATGCTAATCAAGGTGTTTAATCAAGGTAACGGCGTTCGATGCGTCGGGAGAGAATGCTTCTGGAGCATGGCCAGACAGCCTGAAAAACTCACAGCAACCCATTAGGAGGAACTTCCTCACTGTGAGCTGTTCAGCAGTGGAACTCTCTGCCTGCCCTGGAGAGAGTGTGGTGGAGGCTCCTTCTTTGGAAGCTTTGAAGCAGAGGCTGGATGGCCATCTGTCGGGGGTGCTTTGAGGGCGGTTTTCCTGGGGTTGGGCTGGATGGCCCATGAGGTCTCTTCCAGCTCTCGCCCAAAGTCCGAAATGACTTGAAGGCACAACAACAACAATCCTACTTAACTAGACTATCTCTTTGGCAAGAAGCAGGCCCACACTTCCCATTGAAATCCTGATAGGTTTACACAGTATGTTGGTTAAAATTGTTTTTATTTTTAAATATTGCATTGTTCTTTAATTTACTAATACTGTGCAATCCTAATATAATATATTGTGTATACATATAATATTGATAACAATATTATAATGTAATACAATATAATATTTATTTATTTATTACAGTATTTCTACCCCACCCTTCTCACCCAATAGGGGACTCAGGGCAGCTAATAATAATAATACAATATAATAATATTGTATAATATAATAATATTAATTATATATTATATATCAAATGTAATATTACTAATAATATTACGGTATAGTGGTATAGTACAATATAGTAATATATAATGCTAATATTGTGATATGCTAATAATACAATATATTGTATGTACATATAACTTGTAAGCCGCTCTGAGTCCCCTTCAGGGTGAGAGAGGGTGGGGTATAAATGTAGTAAACAAACAAACAAACAAATAAATAATTGTTGTTGGGTTTTTTTTTCCACTACAAATAAGACATGTGCAGTGTGCACAGGAATTTTTTTGTATATTTTTAATGATAATTCGCCCCCTCAACAATCTGAGGGGCCATGAACCGGCCCTCCACTTAGAAAGTTTGAGGACCCCTGACTTACTGCCTTCCCTTTGCCATACATTAAACACGCATCCATACCTGATCTTTACATGGGACTTCCGTGCTTGCTTCCGTGCTTGCTTTCGTGCTTGCTTCCGTGCTTGCTTCTCTGCTTGCTTCCGTGCTTGCTTCCGTACTTGCTTCTCTGCTTGCTTCCGTACTTGCTTCCGTGCTTGCTTTCGTGCTTGCTTCCGTGCTTGCTTTCTGCTTGCTTCCGTGCTTGCTTCCGTGCTTGCTTCCGTGCTTGCTTCCGTGCTTGCTTCCGTGCTTGCTTCCGTGCTTGCTTCCGTGCTTGCTTCCTTGCTTGCTTCCGTGCTTGCTTCCGTGCTTGCTTCTCTGCTTGCTTCTGTGCTTGCTTCCGTACTTGCTTCTCTGCTTGCTTTCGTGCTTGCTTCCGTGCTTGCTTCCGTGCTTGCTTCCGTGCTTGCTTCTCTGCTTGCTTCCGTGCTTGCTTCCGTGCTTGCTTCTCTGCTTGCTTCCGTGCTTGCTTCCGTGCTTGCTTTCGTGCTTGCTTCCGTGCTTGCTTCTCTGCTTGCTTCCGTGCTTGCTTCCGTGCTTGCTTCCGTGCTTGCTTCTCTGCTTGCTTCCGTGCTTGCTTCCGTGCTTGCTTTTGTGCTTGCTTCCGTGCTTGCTTTTGTGCTTGCTTTCGTGCTTGCTTCCTTGCTTGCTTTCGTGCTTGCTTCCTTGCTTGCTTCCGTGCTTGCTTCCGTGCTTGCTTCCGTGCTTGCTTCTCTGCTTGCTTCTGTGCTTGCTTCCGTGCTTGCTTCCTTGCTTGCTTCCGTGCTTGCTTCCTTGCTTGCTTTCGTGCTTGCTTCCGTGCTTGCTTCCGTGCTTGCTTCTCTGCTTGCTTCCGTGCTTGCTTCCGTGCTTGCTTCCTTGCTTGCTTCCGTGCTTGCTTCCTTGCTTGCTTCCGTGCTTGCTTCCGTGCTTGCTTCCGTGCTTGCTTCTCTGCTTGCTTCCGTGCTTGCTTTCGTGCTTGCTTCCTTGCTTGCTTTCGTGCTTGCTTCCGTGCTTGCTTTCGTGCTTGCTTCCGTGCTTGCTTCCGTGCTTGCTTCCGTGCTTGCTTCTCTGCTTGCTTCCGTGCTTGCTTCCGTGCTTGCTTTCGTGCTTGCTTCCGTGCTTGCTTCTCTGCTTGCTTCCGTGCTTGCTTCCGTGCTTGCTTCCGTGCTTGCTTCTCTGCTTGCTTCCGTGCTTGCTTCCGTGCTTGCTTTTGTGCTTGCTTTTGTGCTTGCTTCCTTGCTTGCTTTCGTGCTTGCTTCCTTGCTTGCTTTCGTGCTTGCTTCCTTGCTTGCTTCCGTGCTTGCTTCCGTGCTTGCTTCCGTGCTTGCTTCTCTGCTTGCTTCCGTGCTTGCTTCCGTGCTTGCTTCCTTGCTTGCTTCCGTGCTTGCTTCCGTGCTTGCTTCCGTGCTTGCTTCTCTGCTTGCTTCCGTGCTTGCTTCTCTGCTTGCTTCCGTGCTTGCTTCCGTGCTTGCTTCCTTGCTTGCTTCCGTGCTTGCTTCCGTGCTTGCTTCCGTGCTTGCTTCCGTGCTTGCTTCTCTGCTTGCTTCCGTGCTTGCTTCCGTGCTTGCTTCCTTGCTTGCTTCCGTGCTTGCTTCTCTGCTTGCTTCCATGCTTGCTTCCTTGCTTGCTTCCGTGCTTGCTTCCGTGCTTGCTTCCTTGCTTGCTTCCTTGCTTGCTTCCGTGCTTGCTTCCGTGCTTGCTTCCGTGCTTGCTTCTCTGCTTGCTTCCGTGCTTGCTTCCGTGCTTGCTTCCGTGCTTGCTTCCTTGCTTGCTTCCGTGCTTGCTTCCGTGCTTGCTTCTCTGCTTGCTTCCGTGCTTGCTTCCGTGCTTGCTTTTGTGCTTGCTTTCGTGCTTGCTTTTGTGCTTGCTTCCGTGCTTGCTTTTGTGCTTGCTTCCGTGCTTGCTTCCGTGCTTGCTTCCGTGCTTGCTTCTCTGCTTGCTTCCGTACTTGCTTCCGTGCTTGCTTCTCTGCTTGCTTCCGTGCTTGCTTCCGTGCTTGCTTCCGTGCTTGCTTCTCTGCTTGCTTCCGTACTTGCTTCCGTGCTTGCTTCTCTGCTTGCTTCCGTGCTTGCTTCCTTGCTTGCTTCCGTGCTTGCTTCCATGCTTGCTTCCGTGCTTGCTTCTCTGCTTGATTCCGTGCTTGCTTCCGTGCTTGCTTCCTTGCTTGCTTCCGTGCTTGCTTCTCTGCTTGCTTCCGTGCTTGCTTCCGTGCTTGCTTACGTGCTTGCTTTTGTGCTTGCTTCCTTGCTTCCGTGCTTGCTTTCGTGCTTGCTTCCTTGCTTGCTTCCGTGCTTGCTTCCTTGCTTGCTTCCGTGCTTGCTTACGTGCTTGCTTTCGTGCTTGCTTCCTTGCTTGCTTTCGTGCTTGCTTCCGTACTTGCTTGCTTCCGTGCTTGCTTCAGTGCTTGCTTTCGTGCTTGCTTCCTTGCTTGCTTCCGTGCTTGCTTCCGTGCTTGCTTCCGTGCTTGCTTCTCTGCTTGCTTCCGTGCTTGCTTCTCTGCTTGCTTCCGTGCTTGCTTCCGTGCTTGCTTCCTTGCTTGCTTCCGTGCTTGCTTCCGTGCTTGCTTCCGTGCTTGCTTCCGTGCTTGCTTCCGTGCTTGCTTCTCTGCTTGCTTCCGTGCTTGCTTCCGTGCTTGCTTCCTTGCTTGCTTCCGTGCTTGCTTCTCTGCTTGCTTCCGTGCTTGCTTCCTTGCTTGCTTCCGTGCTTGCTTCCGTGCTTGCTTCCTTGCTTGCTTCCTTGCTTGCTTCCGTGCTTGCTTCCGTGCTTGCTTCCGTGCTTGCTTCTCTGCTTGCTTCCGTGCTTGCTTCCGTGCTTGCTTCCGTGCTTGCTTCCTTGCTTGCTTCCGTGCTTGCTTCCGTGCTTGCTTCTCTGCTTGCTTCCGTGCTTGCTTCCGTGCTTGCTTTTGTGCTTGCTTTCGTGCTTGCTTTTGTGCTTGCTTCCGTGCTTGCTTTTGTGCTTGCTTCCGTGCTTGCTTCCGTGCTTGCTTCCGTGCTTGCTTCCGTGCTTGCTTCTCTGCTTGCTTCCGTACTTGCTTCCGTGCTTGCTTCTCTGCTTGCTTCCGTGCTTGCTTCCGTGCTTGCTTCCGTGCTTGCTTCTCTGCTTGCTTCCGTACTTGCTTCCGTGCTTGCTTCTCTGCTTGCTTCCGTGCTTGCTTCCTTGCTTGCTTCCGTGCTTGCTTCCATGCTTGCTTCCGTGCTTGCTTCTCTGCTTGCTTCCGTGCTTGCTTCCGTGCTTGCTTCCTTGCTTGCTTCCGTGCTTGCTTCTCTGCTTGCTTCCGTGCTTGCTTCCGTGCTTGCTTACGTGCTTGCTTTTGTGCTTGCTTCCTTGCTTCCGTGCTTGCTTTCGTGCTTGCTTCCTTGCTTGCTTCCGTGCTTGCTTCCTTGCTTGCTTCCGTGCTTGCTTACGTGCTTGCTTTCGTGCTTGCTTCCTTGCTTGCTTTCGTGCTTGCTTCCGTACTTGCTTGCTTCCGTGCTTGCTTCAGTGCTTGCTTTCGTGCTTGCTTCCTTGCTTGCTTTCGTGCTTGCTTCCGTACTTGCTTGCTTCCGTGCTTGCTTCAGTGCTTGCTTCCTTGCTTGCTTCCTTGCTTGCTTTCGTGCTTGCTTGCAGGAATGGAGAAGGCAGGAAGAGCAAGGCGGGAAAGGAAGAGGAAGGAGATTCTCCTGAAACCACCCCATTGGTGGAGAAGGAGAGTGGGCGGGGTCTTTGGGCCTGCTGGGGGCTGGCCTTTCCTGGGCCACGTGGCAGGGCCTATTATGGGATGCCAGGGGGCCAAGGCAGCCATGAAGGGAAGGAAGAGTTTGCATTCAGGGAGCTGAAGGCAACCAGAGGCAGGAGGAAGAGTGGAGTCAGAGGAGAGAAGACGCAAGAAGGCTGAAACGCCAGTCTTTGCTTTTTCTTTATGCTCCCATTAGAAAATGCATAAGGAGGTGGGTGAACTACAACTCCTAGGATCGTGGGCCTATCATCCCCAAACCCAGCCAATATTCAAAGTAGGCCACGGAGGGTCTGTGTGTCAAGTTTGGTCCACATCTGTCTTTGGCTGGGTTCAGTGTTCTCTGGGTGAACTACAATTTCCAGATTCCAAAGTTCAATCACCCCCAAACCCCGCCTGCATTCCAAGTTGGTTATGTTGGGCCGTGGCGCAAGCTGGTGAGCAGCCAGCTGCAGCCAGCTGAGACCAATCACTCTGACCAAGAGTTCATGAGTTCAAGGCCAGCTCAGAGCCTGTGTTTGTCTTTGTCTTTGTTCTATGTCAAAGCATTGAATGTTTGCCTATATGTGTAATGTGATCCGCCCTGAGTCCCCTTTGGGGTGAGAAAAAAGGGCGGAATATAAATACTGTAAATAAATTAAAAAATAAAATAAAAATGTTGAGTCTGTGTGCCAAGTTTGGCCAGATCTCTCATTGGTGGGCTTCAGAGTGCTCTCTGGATGCAGGGTGAACTACAACTCCCAGGCTGGGTCAGTCCCCCAAACCCCTCCAGTATGTTATGTTGGTCATCAGGGTTGTATGTGCCAAGTTTTGCCCAGATCCATCATTGGTGGGGCTCAAAGTGCTCTGGGTGCAGGGTGAACTACAACTCCCATGTGGGTTGGGGGTGTGCGTCAGTACCTTCACAAACCCCTCCAGCATGTTATGTTGGTTGTCCGGGTTATTTTGTGCCAAGGTTGGTCCTGGTCCATCGTCAGTGTGGGTCGCAGTTCCTCTGGATGCAGGTGAACTATAATTCTCGTCAATCAAGGCCAACTACCTCGATTGTCAATCAAGGTCAACTACCTCAACGAAATTTTGACACAACATGGCATACCTATATTCACATATTTTAATAATGAGTTTGGGGAGGGAAGACCATGGATGATGGGATATGCAGTACTTTCAAACGCTTCACTTCCCACAGACCACTGCGACTCGCACCAATGACAGATCAGGACCAAACCTGGCACACAGACCCCACATCCTAGTGCGGTGAGGGGGAGGACAAACCACGGGTGATGGGATTTGCAGTACCTTCACCCAATTCAGCTCCAAATTCCGGTGTGCATTATAGTCTTGCCAGTTGGCAAATTGTTTACAATTCCCGTTGCACTTTATCCCCACTCTTGACTTGATGAGACCGACCTCCTTGCCCCGATCCTGGATTGTCCCTGTACTTCCCACCTAGAGTCCTGCACTAGTCACCCTCCGTAAATGCCGGACTTGAAGCCAGGTTTTAAAGTAATTGCTGTGTTTTGTGTGTTTTATGCTGTTGTATATTTATTTTGTTTATATTGTTTTAATTCAATTCATGTACTGTGCTTTTAAACCTATGTTATGTGTTGGGCTTGTCCCCATGTGAGCCGCCCCGAGTCCCTCCAGGGAGATGGTGGTGAAATACAAAAATAAAGTAGTAGTAGTAGTAGTAGTAGTAGTTGTTGTTGTTGTTGTTGTTATTATGACACAGCAAAAAGATAGATATGCTGGATTTCGTATCACAAAATCACGTCGAACACTTCCCAAGCATTTAGGACTGTGTGATGTATTTTTGGATGATGCGCGCAGATCCCAGTAGGGTGGCCTTTTGCCACCCTACTGGGATCGTAATATTGTCAATGTCTATTGTTTCCAAATGCCGGCTGAGATCTTTGGGCACGGCACGCAATGTGTCCATCACCACCGGGACCACCTGCACTGGTTTCTGCCAGAGTCTTTGAAGTTCAGTTTTCCAGTGCTCCATCATGTTTTCAATAAAGGTGCCAACGTTTTTACTAATCCCGATGGCGTCCAGTCTGGATTCGGAAGTCCCACAGTATCTTTGCATGCTCATTTTCCAATACTTTTGCAGGTTTGTGATCCCACCAGTTCTTTGCTGCTGGGAGGTGATACTTGAGGCATAAGTTCCAATGAATCATTTGGACCAAATAGTTGTGCCTCTGTTTGTAGTCTGTCTGTGCAATTTTCTCACAGCAGCTGAGGATATGATCAATGGTTTCGTCGGTTTCCTTGCACAGTCTGCATTTTGGGTCAACAGCTGATTTTTCGATCTTGGCCTTAATTGCATTTGTTCTGATGGCTTGCTCCTGGGCTGCAAGGATCAAGCCTTCTGTCTCCTTCTTCAGGGTCCCATTCGTGAGCCAGAGCCAGGTCTTCTCCTTATCAGCTTTTCCTTCCATTTTGTCACGTAACTTCCCATGCAATGTTTTGTTGTGCCAGCTGTCAGCTCTAGTTTGTAGTGTGGCTTTCTTGTACTGGTTTTTTGTCTGCTGTGCTTTGAGGAGTTTCTGATTTTTGACTTCAATCAAAGCAGGTTCTTCACTTTGCTTGACATCTTCTGCCAGGGCATGTTCTTCTTCTTTGACTGCTTGTTTGACTTGTAAGAGTCCTCTGCCCCCTGATCTTCTAGGCAGATATAGCCGGTCAACATCACTGCGAGGGTGCAGTGAATGATGAATGGTCATGAGTTTTCTTGTTTTTCTGTCCAAATTGTCCAGTTCCATCTGTTTCCAGTTTATGATGCCAGCAGTATATCATATTATTATTATTATTATGCCTGCAGAAGAGAAGGCTGAGAGGAGACATGATGAAGACCATGGATCAAGATGTGAGGGGAAGTCATGAGGAGGGAGGAAGCTTGTTTTCTGCTGCCCTGCAGACAAGGACGCTATGGAACAATGGCTTCAAACTACAACTCATTCCACCTGAAAATGAGGAAGAACTTCCTCAGTGTGAGAGAGCTGTTCAGCAGTGGAACCCTCTGCCTGCCCCGGAGGGAGTGTGGTGGAGGCTCCTTCCTTAGAGGCTTTGAAGCAGAGGCTGGATGGCCATCTGTCGGGGTGCTTTGAATGCAATTTCTTGCTTCTTGGCCGAATGGGGTTGGACTGGACGGCCCATGTGGCCACAAAAACCCACAATTCAAGCAATGTATTTAATGAGTAAAAGAGTTTATTAAAAGATGGATACATCCAAGAGGAAAGAGAACAAGGATCTCTGATTCGATACGTCAAACAAAATATAATTGAGAATGAAAAACCCTATCTACGTTATTGTATCAATAAAATCATATGGCGGGCCCATGGGCCTTGACATGGACACATTTGATGTACAAGAGTATTTTGTCCCAATACGTGAAGTCTATGGATTCCCTTCCTTATGAACCCTTTTATGCGCAGCAAGTTTTCTGCTATAACCGAAACTCTGCCCACACTCAGAGCATCGATACGGTTTCTCCCCAGAATGGATCCTCTGGTGAACAGTGAGATCCGACCCACATCTGAATCTCTTTCCGCACTCATAGCAGGAATACGGCTTCTCCCCGGTGTGGGTTCTCCGATGCGAATTCAGGGCTGAGTTATGGATGAAGCTTTTCCCGCACTCCAAACACGTGTAGGGCTTTTCTCCCGTGTGGGTTCTTTGGTGATACCCAAGGGTTATCTTCGTTGCAAAGGTCCTCCCACAGTCCATACAGCTGTAAGGTTTCTCTCCCGTGTGGATTCTCCGGTGGACGGTAAGGTGGCTTCTCTGAGTAAAGGTTTTTCCACAGTCATCACACTGGTAGGGCTTCTCCCCCGTATGAACCCTCCGGTGCACAACGAGGTGCGGTCTCTGATGGAAGGTCTTCCCACAATCAGAGCATTCAAATGGCTTTTCCCCCGTGTGAAGCCGCCGGTGTATAATTAGGGTTCCCTTATGAGCAAAGGGTCTTCCACATTCGGGACACACATAGAGTTTCTCTCCAGTGTGAACCTTCTGGTGCGATTTGAGGGTGGAAGTACTACGGAAGTTGTTTCCACACTGCGGACATGTAAAGGGTTTTTCCCCAGTGTGGATCTTCTGGTGCTCTTTCAGAGTGATGTAATGAGCACAGCCTTTCCCACACTCCAGGCATTTATAGGGCTTCTCTCCAGTGTGGGTCCTTTGATGGGAACGCAGATGTCCACTGTCAGTGAAGCTCTTCCCACACTCTGTGCATTTATAGGGTTTCTCCCCAGTGTGGATTCTGTGATGTGTCTGTAGATGTTCCCTCCGAGTGAAGCTCTTCCCACACTCCAGGCATTTATAGGGCTTCTCTCCAGTGTGGGTCCTTTGATGGGAACGCAGATGTCCACTGTCAGTGAAGCTCTTCCCACACTCTGTGCATTTATAGGGTTTCTCCCCAGTGTGGATTCTGTGATGTGTCTGTAGATGTTCCCTCCGAGTGAAGCTCTTCCCACACTCCAGGCATTTATAGGGCTTCTCTCCAGTGTGGGTCCTTTGATGGGAACGCAGATGTCCACTGTCAGTGAAGCTCTTCCCACACTCCAAGCATTCATAGGGTTTCTCCCCAGTGTGAATTCTGTGATGTCTCTGTAGGTATGCCCTCCGAGTGAAGCTCTTCCCACACTCCAGGCATTTATAGGCTTTCTTCACAGGGTGTGTTCTTGGATATGAATGTACGCCTCCACTTTCAGTGAAGCTCTTTCCACATTCCAGTTTCTTCTCTGTATGAATTCCCTGTATGAAATGTACAAACTGTTGTTAATATAGGAAAGGGAGAAACAACAAGCAAAGAAATCACATGGTTAAATGGGCCCAAAATCTAGCTTCCCAAATCCATTTGGAATAATGAGAGAAAATCTGTATAAAGAGTTTGAAGTCTACTTTGGGTAACAACTAGAAAGAAAACCTTTACAAGATGGATAGCTTATGTACCGCTATGGCCCACGTATGCATTTTCTGATGCTATTTATGAGAAAGACAGCGATGCCTTGACGTAAGAGTTTAATTCGTTCTGCGACTGAGCTCTTAACTCAAATCACTCTTATCTCAAAACAAATTTTTCACATTGAAATTGTATTAATCCATTCTGGCCCTCAGAAACATTCTCTTTTTTGTTACATATTTTTAAATAAGACGACCCAGTCTGTTAAAAGGATAAAGTAGGAGGATATTGGACAAACGGATTTTAAGCATATGTTTTATGTTTTATATTTTATACTGTGTTTAACTGGTTGTAATACATTTTTATATGCTGTTGTTTTTAATGATGTGTCGGCATCGAATTGTTGCCAATTGTACACCGCCTTGAGTCCCTTCGGGTGAGAAGGGCGGGATAGAAATATTGGAAATAAATAAATAAGAAAATGTACTTTATCAATAACACTAGCTGTGCCCGGCCACGCGTTGCTGTGGCTTGTCTGGTGGTGTTGGTGAGAAATTGTTGAGGTAGTGGTGGTATTGAATGTCTGTTGTATGGTTGTCTTTATGTTTAGTATGCACACTGAAGTGGATTATATGGTAGTGTGGACTCAAGATAATCCAGTGCAAAGCAGATAATATAAGATTCTAAATGGGTTATATAGCTGTGTGGAAGGGCCTTGAGTCTACACTGCCATATAATCCAGTTCAAATCTGATAATCTGTGGAAGAGGCCTAAGTGAGGCCTAACTGTGCCTGTCCCCTGGGCTGAGGAGGTTGCTAGGAGACCAAGTGGGCGGAGCTTAGCCTTCAAACTGGCAGCAATTGGATAAAAACTATTATTCCTCTCCCTGTAGTTAGGACTTTATTTTTCTTTTCTTTTTGTTGTATCAATCTAGAGCTGTGAATGATGGGTTGTGTTGTCAAATTTCGAGGTTGGGGGGCCTGTAGTTTTGTTGTTTTGTCCGCTGCCCTGATGCCATCACTCTTTTATATATAGAGATGTAATGTATAGATGCACATTCACACTGAAGAATAAAAAAGAAAGAGCAACTTTAAAATGACAGAAGCACAAAGTTGTGGCAAGGAAGCACATTCGAGGCAAAGAAAATGTGAGTTGGCCAGTGTAACAGCAAGGCAAAACCTGCACGTTCACATGGAACAACAACAACAACAATAAAGAACGATCAACTTTAGAATGGCAGAAGCACAAAGTTGTGGGAAGGAGGCACAAAGCACACAGTGAAGAGGCAGAAGCATCATTTCCTTCATCCTGTACTCAGTCCAGCTGCCTGTCAGGAGTGATCTGATGGTGTGATGCTTAATCTAGTATCGTATATCTGGGCTGTGGCGCAGCTGGCTAGTAACCAGCTGCTATAAATCACTACTGACCGAGAGGTCATGAGTTCGAAACCCAGGTCGGGTTAAGCCTCCGACCATTAATAGCCCCGGCTTGCTGTTGACCTATGCAGCCCCAAAAGACAGTTGCACCTGTCAATTAGGGAAATTTAGGGACGCTTTATGCGGGAGGCTAATTTACAACACCATAAAACTGCCAGCAAAACACGAGGAAAGGAATGAGGAATGAGGAAGTACCGCCACTACTGGACGGTGAAGCAACAGCTCCCCCTGTGGCCGGAATCGTGAAGCTGGAAAAATGTTAAAAACGCCTCTGAGTCTGTCTAATGTATGTTGCTTGTCTGTTGGCATTGCATGTTTGCCATATATGTGTTCATTGTAATCCGCCCTGAGTCCCCTTCGGGGTGAGAAAGAAGGGCGGGATATAAATACTGTAAACAAATAAATAAAATAAAATCTATGCCGCTATCCACCACTGCTGCAACATGTTGCCAGATGGAACCCAAAGACCTGCTCTTTCCGCAGGCGACACAGACGGAGGGTCCCTCCCCTTCTTCCGGCTCAAGGCTGGATCCGGAGCCCAAGGGATTACTACAAAAGGCGCATCCAGTCCTGATCCGTACCTTCTGATTTGAGATTGGAGAGGAGCCTTCATCCTGATCCGGGAGGGTCCTGTCCTTCCTTGGCCGCCTCTCCAGGCCTCCTCCTCCTCTTCCTTCTCCATCCTTCACTCTCCACTGAGAAGATCTCAAGGACATCCCTGGAGAAGGACCCCTCTTTTGACCATAATCTGAAGGAAGGAAGATGGAAGAATGTATTTATTTATAGAATTTATATTCCACCCTTCACACCCGAAGGAGACTCAGGGCGGATCCCAGAACACATACACAGCAAGCATTCAATGCCATTAGACATACAGGACAGAGAACAGATAGAGGTTGTATGTCAGCATTTTCCAACTTCGGCGTCCTTGGAGGTTGTGCCCGATTCTGGCCACAGGGGGGTGCTGTCACTCCATCCTCTATGTTGACGAGCACAGACCTTTTCCTCCTGTTCTTTGATCGCCGGCATTTTCTGGAGGCTTTTAAGCAGAGGCTGGATGGCCATCTGTCAGGGTGCTTTGAATGCGATTTCCTGCTTCTTAGCAGGGGGTTGGACTGGATGGCCCATGAGGTCTCTTCCAACTCTACTATTCTATGATTCTATGGTACAGTAGAGTCTCACTTATCCAACGTTCTGGATTATACAACGCATTTTTGTAGTCAATGTTTTCAAAACATCGTGATATTTTGGTGCTAAATTCATAAATACAGTAATTACTACGTAGCATTACTGCCTACTGAACTACTTTTTCTGTCAAATTTGTTGTAATAACATGATGTTTTGGTGCTTAATTTGTAATATCATAACCTAATTTGATGTTTAATAGGCTTTTCCTTAATCCCTCCTTATTATCCAACATATTCACTTATCCAACATTCTGCCGGCCAGTTTATGTTGGATACGTGAGACTCTACTGTATTTCCTTTTTATGGCGACAAAAAATACCTCCCTGCTGAAGTGGTGCCTAATTTCTCTACTTTGTCAAACGGCCTAGGTGGACAGTGAGCTGGGCTGAAGGTCAGGTGCTCACCCCGACCCGGGCTCGAACTGGCTATCGAGGAAGAGGAGGAGGCGGAAGAGGACAAGCGAGGCTTGCAGACTGCCTCCTCCGCTTTTCCTCGTGATCCTCCTCCTCCTCAGCAGGCTGGCCATCAAAGAAGAGGAAGAGGAAGCCTTTGCTGCCCGCTCGCTCTCCCTTGCTTGCTGGTTCACTCACCGGTCCGGGTCCTGGCAGCGACGGCAGTAGTGGTGGCAGAACCGGGACCTGGCCTGGTGAGTGAGTGAGTGAACGAGTGAGAGAAGGAGAGCGAAGGAGGGTGGCAAAGGCCCTCCCTTGTTTGCTCACTCACTCACCAGGCCGGGTCCCGGCAGTGACGGCAGCAGAACCAGGACTTGGCCTGGTGAGTGAGCGAACGAGTGAGGGAGGGAGAGTGAAGGAGGGTGGCAAAGGCCCGCCCTTGTTTGCTCACTCACTCACTGGTCCGGGTCCCGGCAGCGACGGCAGTAGTGGTGGCAGAACCGGGACCTGGCCTGGTGAGTGAGTGAGTGAACGAGTGAGAGAAGGAGAGCGAAGGAGGGTGGCAAAGGCCCTCCCTTGTTTGCTCACTCACTCACCAGGCCGGGTCCCGGCAGTGACGGCAGCAGAACCAGGACTTGGCCTGGTGAGTGAGCGAACGAGTGAGGGAGGGAGAGTGAAGGAGGGTGGCAAAGGCCCGCCCTTGTTTGCTCACTCACTCACTGGTCCGGGTCCCGGCAGCGACGGCAGTAGTGGTGGCAGAACCGGGACCTGGCCTGGTGAGTGAGTGAGTGAACGAGTGAGAGAAGGAGAGCGAAGGAGGGTGGCAAAGGCCCTCCCTTGTTTGCTCACTCACTCACCAGGCCGGGTCCCGGCAGTGACGGCAGCAGAACCAGGACTTGGCCTGGTGAGTGAGCGAACGAGTGAGGGAGGGAGAGTGAAGGAGGGTGGCAAAGGCCCGCCCTTGTTTGCTCACTCACTCACTGGTCCGGGTCCCGGCAGCGACGGCAGTAGTGGTGGCAGAACCGGGACCTGGCCTGGTGAGTGAGTGAGTGAACGAGTGAGAGAAGGAGAGCGAAGGAGGGTGGCAAAGGCCCTCCCTTGTTTGCTCACTCACTCACCAGGCCGGGTCCCGGCAGTGACGGCAGCAGAACCAGGACTTGGCCTGGTGAGTGAGCGAACGAGTGAGGGAGGGAGAGTGAAGGAGGGTGGCAAAGGCCCGCCCTTGTTTGCTCACTCACTCACTGGTCCGGGTCCCGGCAGTGACGGCAGAACCAGGACTTAGCCTGGTGAGTGAGCGAACAAGTGAGGGAGGGAGAGTGAAGGAGGGTGGCAAAGGCCCTCCCTCCATCATTCGCTCACTCACTCACCAGATCGGGTCCCAGCAGCGACGGCAGCAGTGGTGGCAGAACCGGGAACCGGCCTGGTGAGTGAGTGAGCGAACGAGTGAGGGAGGGAGAGCGAAGGAGGGTGGCAAAGGCCCTCCCTCCCTCATTTGCTCACTTACTCACCAGGCCGGGTCCCGGCAGCGACGGCAGCAGTGGTGGCAGAATCGGGACCCGGCCTAGTGAGTGAACGAGTGAGGGAGGGAGAGCGAAGGAGGGTGGCAAAGGCCCTCCCTCCATCATTCGCTCACTCACTCACCGGTCCAGGTCCCGGCAGTGAAAGCAGCAGTGGTGGCAGAACCGGGACCCGGCCTGGTGAGTGAGTGAGTAAACAAGTGAGGGAGGGAGAGCGAAGGAGGGTGGCAAAGGCCCTCCCTCCCTCATTCGCTCACTCACTCACCAGGCCGGGTGCCGGCAGCAATGGCGGCAGAACTGGGACCCGGCCTGGTGAGTGAGTGAGTGAAAGAGTGAGGGAGGGAGAGCGAAGGAGGGTGGCAAAGGCCCTTCCTCCCTCATTTGCTCACTTACTCACCAGGCCGGGTCCCGGCAGCGACGGCAGCAGTGGTGGCAGAATCGGGACCCGGCCTAGTGAGTGAACGAGTGAGGGAGGGAGAGCGAAGGAGGGTGGCAAAGGCCCGCCCTTGTTTGCTCACTCACTCACCGATCCAGGTCCCGGCAGCGACGGCAGCAGTGACGGCAGAACCAGGACTTGGCCTGGTGAGTGAGCGAATGAGTGAGGGAGGGAGAGCGAAGGAGGGTGGCAAAGGCCCGCCCTTGTTTGCTCACTCACTCACCGGTCCGGGTCCCGGCAGCGACGGCAGCAGTGGTGGCAGAACCGGAACCTGGCCTAGTGAGTGAACGAGTGAGGGAGGGAGAGTGAAGGAGGGTGGCAAAGGCCCGCCCTTGTTTGCTCACTCACTCACCGGTCCGGGTCCCGGCAGTGACAGCAGCAGTGGTGGCAGAACCGGGACCCGGCCTGGTGAGTGAGTGAGTAAACAAGTGAGGGAGGGAGAGCGAAGGAGGGTGGCAAAGGCCCTCCCTCCCTCATTCGCTCACTCACTCACCGGTCCGGGTCCCGGCAGCGACGGCAGCAGTGACGGCAGAACCAGGACTTGGCCTGGTGAGTGAGCGAACGAGTGAGGGAGGGAGAGCGAAGGAGGGTGGCAAAGGCCCTCCCTCCCTCATTCGCTCACTCACTCACCAGATCGGGTCCCGGCAGCGACGGCAGCAGTGACGGCAGAACCAGGACTTGGCCTGGTGAGTGAGCGAACGAGTGAGGGAGGGAGAGCGAAGGAGGGTGGCAAAGGCCCTCCCTCCCTCATTCGCTCACTCACTCACCGGTCCGGGTCCCGGCAGTGACGGCAGAACCAGGACTTGGCCTGGTGAGTGAGCGAACGAGTGAGGGAGGGAGAGCGAAGGAGGGTGGCAAAGGCCCTCCCTCCCTCATTCACTCAGTCACTCACCGGTCCGGGTCCCGGCAGCGACGGCAGCAGTGACGGCAGAACCAGGACTTGGCCTGGTGAGTGAGCGAACGAGTGAGAGAGGGAGAGTGAAGGAGGGTAGCAAAGGCCCTCCTTCCCTCATTTGCTCACTCACTCAGCAGGCCGGGTCCCGGCAGCAACGGCAGGAGTGGTGGCAGAACTGGGACCCGGCCTGGTGAGTGAGTGAGCGAACGAGTGAGGGAGGGAGAGCGAAGGAGGGTGGCAAAGGCCCTCCCTCCCTCATTCGCTCAGTCACTCACCGGTCCGGGTCCCGGCAGCGACGGCAGCAGTGACGGCAGAACCAGGACCCGGCCTGGTGAGTGAGTGAGTAAACAAATGAGGGAGGGAGAGCGAAGGAGGGTGGCAAAGGCCCTCCCTCCCTCATTCGCTCACTCACTCACCAGATCGGGTCCCAGCAGCGACGGCAGCAGTGGTGGCAGAACCGGGAACCGGCCTGGTGAGTGAGTGAGCGAACGAGTGAGGGAGGGAGAGCGAAGGAGGGTGGCAAAGGCCCTCCCTCCCTCATTCGCTCACTCACTCACCGGTCCAGGTCCCGGCAGTGACAGCAGCAGTGGCGGCAGAACCGGGACCCGGCCTGGTGAGTGAGTGAGTGAACGAGTGAGGGAGGGAGAGCGAAGGAGGGTGGCAAAGGCCCTCCCTCCATCATTCGCCCAGTCACTCACCGGTCCGGGTCCCGGCAGCAGCGACGGCAGCAGTGGCGGCAGAACCGGGACCCGGATGGCCCGGGGCGTCGGATAATACGGGGTGTCGGGAGAGCGGAAGTCGGATAAGCGGGGCTCTACTGCACTAACAACAGAACAATTAAACCCCTTCCCTCGTGAAAACCATGCGCTGATTCCGAAGGACAGTCCAAAACTCATGTCTCAAAGCTCACGAAATATTTGCATCACGGCTACAAGGTTAAACAACGACCATAAATGCAATTTCAGTTGAAATATAAATATCCGTTGGGATCCTCAAGCTTCTGAAGATGCAACGAAGCAAAAGGGAAACCCAAAGGAAAGTAGCGATAAGAGAGAGTCCTGACCCGGTTCCTCCTTCAAGACCTCCGTGGACGGGCGGCCCCGATCCATCCTTCCTCCACGCGCAGCCCCTTCTCCGAAAGGCACGGGACCCTGGAAAGAAGGAAACATTGGGTTTTCCCAAGAGTAATGCCTTATGGGACCTCCAGTGGCGCAGTGTGTTAAACTGCTGAGCTGCTGAACTTGCTGACCGAAAGCTCTGCAGCTCGAATCCGGGGAGCGGTGTGAGCTCCCAGTGTTAGCCCCAGCTTCTGCCAACCTAGCAGTTGGAAAACATCCAAATGTGAGTAGATCAATAGGTACTGCTCCTGTGGGAAGGTAACGGCGCTCCATGCAGTCATGCCAGCCACATGACCTTGGAGGTGTCTACAGACAACGCTGGCTCTTCAGCTTAGAAACGGAGATGAGCAACAACCCCCAGAGTCGGACACGACTAGACTTAATGTCAGGGGAAACCTTTACATCTAGCCATGGTTCATGGGGTCCCTTGGAGTTGGAGCTTTGAGTCTCCTTGAGAGAAATAGTGGGGTATAAATAATAATAAAAAGAAGAAGAACTGCAAAGACGGAGTATGGACCATCGATGTTGCAATCCCAGGCGACAGCAGGATCGAAGAAAAAGCAACTGGAAAACCTGACACGATACGAGGATTTAAAGATCGAACTGCAAAGACTCTGGCACAAGCCAGTCAAGGTGGTCCCACTGGTGATCGGCACACTGCGTGCAGTGCAATTACAGATCCACTAATAATAATAATAATAAGAAGAAGAAGAAGAAGAAGAAGAAGAAGAAATTATTTTTTGATATGAAATCCAGCATATTTATCTTGTTTGCTGTGTCATAATAATAATAATAATTAATAATAATAATACAGTAGAGTCTCACTTATCCAAGCCTTGCTTATCCAAGTTTCTGGATAATCCAAGCCATTTTTGTAGTCAATGTTTTCAATATATCATGATACTTTGGTGCTAAATTCGTAAATACAGTAATTACAACATAACATTACTGCGTAATGAACTGCTTTTTCTGTCAAATTTGTTGTAAAACATGATGTTTTGGTGCTTAATTTGTAAAATCATAACCTAATTTGATGTTTAATAGGCTTTTCCTTAATGCCTCCTTATTATCCAAGATATTCGCTTATCCAAGCTTCTGCCGGCCCGTTTAGCTTGGATAACTGAGACTCTACTGTAATAATAATAACAACAGGTAACGGTAAAGGTTTCCCCTTGACATGGGGGCTGGTGCTCATCTCCACTTCCAAGCCCTGCTCGCCAGAGCAGTACCTATTGATCTACTCACATTTGCATGTTTTGAACTGCTAGGTTGGCAGAAGCTGGGGCTAACAGTGGGAGCTCACCCTGCTCCCTGGATTCAAACCGTCAACCTTTCGGTCGGCGAGTTCCACTGAAGGCTCCCAATAATAATAATAATAATAATAATAATAATAATAATAATAATAATGGATCTGCACGCATCATCCGAAAATACATCACACAGTCCTAGACACTTGGGAAGTGTTCGACTTGTGATTTTGTGATACGAAATCCAGCATATCTATCTTGTTTGCTGTGTCATAATAAAATAACAATAATAATAATAATAATAAACTAAAATAATAAATAATAATAATTAATATTAATAATAATAATAATTCATAATTAATTAATTAATAATAATAATAATAATTAATAATAATAATAAACTAAAATAATAATAAACTAATAAAAATAATAATAAACCAGTACAAGAAAGCCACACTACAAACTAGAGCTGACAGCTGGCACAACAAAACATTGCATGGAAAGTTCCTTGACAAAATTGAAGGAAAAGCTGACAAGGAGAAGACCTGGCTCTGGCTCACGAATGGGACCCTGAAGAAGGAGACAGAAGGCCTGATCCTTGCAGCCCAGGAGCAAGACATCAGGACAAAGGCCATTCAGGCCAAGATCGAAAAATCAGCTGATGACCCAAAATGCAGACTGTGCAAGGAAGCTGACGAAACCATGGATCATCTCCTCAGCTGCTGTAAGAAAATCGCACAGACAGACTACAAACAGAGGCACAACTGTGTAGCCCAAATGATCCATTGGAACTTATGCCTCAAGCACCACCTCCCAGCAACAAAGAACTGGTGGGATCACAAACCAGCAAAGGTCGTGGAAAATGAACACGCAAAGATACTGTGGGACTTCCGAATCCAGACTGACAAAGTTCTGGAACACAACACACCAGACATCACAGTTGTGGAAAAGAACAAGGTTTGGATAATTGATGTCGCCATCCCAGGTGACAGTCGCATTGACGAAAACTCAGCCGCTATCGGGACCTCAAGATTGAACTTCAAAGACTCTGGCAGAAACCAGTGCAGGTGGTCCCGGTGGTGATGGGCACACTGGGTGCCGTGCCAAAAGATCTCAGCCGGCATTTGGAAACAATAGACATTGACAAAATTACGATCTGCCAACTGCAAAAGGCCACCCTGCTGGGATCTGCGCGCATCATCCGAAAATACATCACACAGTCCTAGACACTTGGGAAGTGTTCGACTTGTGATTTTGTGAAACGAAATCCAGTATATCTATCTTGTTTGCTGTGTCATACAACATCGTTGTTTCAATAATAATAATAATCCTATTTCCCCGAAGGAACTCAGCATGGTAGCATTGCCAAGCATCTGTTTAGATCAGGCGTGGGAAAATTTGACCCTCTGAAGTGTTTTGGACTGCAACTCCTTTGGACTGAAATTGTGGAATTCCTAACAGTCGTTGGGCACTGGGTGCAGGGATTCAAGACCTCGGCCAGCATTTAAACACCATTGGCGCTGACCAAGTGACCACCGGCCAGCTGCAAAAGGCCACCCGACACGGATCTGCATGCATTATTGGCCGATACATCACACAGTCCTAGACATTGGGAAGTGTCCGACGTGGGATTCAATACAACAGCCAGCAGAGTGATCTTGTCTGCTGTGGACTCATCTTGTTGTGTATATAATAATAATAATAATAATAATAATAATGCCAAAAGATCTCAGCCGGCATTTGGAAACAATAGACATTGACAAAATCACGATCTGCCAACTGCAAAAGGCCACCCTACTGGGATCTGAGTGCATCATCCGAAAATACATCACACAGTCCTAGACGCTTGGGAAGTGTTCGACTTGTGATTTTGTGATACGAAATCCAGCACATCTATCTTGTTTGCTGTGACATAATAACATAATAATAATAATAATAAAATAATAATAATAATAATAATAAAAATAATAATAATAATACATCACACAGTCCTAGACACTTGGGAAGTGTTCGACTTGGGATTTTGTGATACGAAATCCAGCACATCTATCTTGTTTGCTGTGACATAATAACATAATAATAATAATAATAATAATAAAAGCTGTGCTAAGGAAGAGGGAGCAAGATGGGTGCAAACTAGGACTCAATGGAGTCATGGGTTCAAATAGCAGGAGAGATTCCAATGAACATGAGGAAGAGCTTAAGAGCTGTTCAGCAGTGGAACTCTCTGCCTCAGAGTCTAGTGAAAGCGCCTTCCTTGGAAGCTTTTAAACAGAGGCTGGATGGCCATCTGTGAGGAACATTTTGTGCTTTTCCTGCTGCTAGCCTTGAGTCAATACTCAATGGAGCCCTGGGTTCAAATATAAGAGAGGAGATTCCAATGAATATGAGGAAAGAACGTAAGAGCTGTTCAGCAGTGGAACTCTCTGCCTCAGAGTCTGGTGGAAGCTCTTTCCTTGGAGGCTTTTTAAACTGGAGGCTGGATGGCCATCTGTAAGGAATATTTTGTGCTTTCCTTGCATGGAAGAAGGGGGCTGGACTGGATGGCCCCTGTTCTATGCTCTCTGTTCTCCTCCCACTCTCTTTGCAAAGGGCCCAGGTGGTCTCTTGCAATTATTATTATTACTATTATTATTATTATTATTATTATTATTATTATTATGTGTCTGTATGCCCCACTTTTTTGGCTGCATGCAGGCAGGGCCATTGGGATTGCATTGCAAAGGAAGGAAGGAAGGGATCCCCATGAGCAACTTATTATTATTATTATTATTATTATTATTATTATTATTATTATTATTATTATGTGTCTGTATGCCCCACTTTTTTGGCTGCATGCAGGCTGGGCCATTGGAATTGCATTGCAAAGGAAGGAAGGAAGGGATCCCCATGAGCAACGTATTATTATTATTATTATTATCATTATCATCCTTATTATTATTATTGTTATTATGTGTCTGTATGCCCCACTTTTTTGGCTGCAGGCAGGCAGGGCCATTGGGGTTGCATTGCAAAGGAAAGAAGGAAGGGATCCCCATGAGCAACTTATTATTATTATTATCATTATTATTATTATCATCCTTATTATTATTATTATGTGTCTATATGCCCTACTTTTTTGGCTGCATGCAGGCAGGGCCATTGGGGTTGCATTGCAAAGGAAAGAAGGAAGGGATCCCCATGAGCAACTTATTATTATTATTATCATTATCATCATTATTATTATTATTATTATTATTATTATTATTATTATTATTATTATTATGTGTCTATATGCCCTACTTTTTTTGCTGCATGCAGGCTGGGCCATTGGGGTTGCATTGCAAAGGAAAGAAGGAAGGGATCCCCATGAGCAACTTATTATTATCATTATTATTATTATTATTATCATTATCATCCTTATTATTATTATTATTATTATGTGTCTGTATGCCCCACTTTTTTGGCTGCATGCAGGCTGGGCCATTGGGGTTGCATTGCAAAGGAAAGAAGGAAGGGATCCCCATGAGCAACTTATTATTATCATTATTATTATTATTATTATCATTATCATCCTTATTATTATTATTATTATTATGTGTCTGTATGCCCCACTTTTTTGGCTGCATGCAGGCAGGGCCATTGGGGTTGCATTGCAAACGAAAGAAGGAGGGGATCCCCATGAGCAACTTATTATTATTATTATTATCATCCTTATTATTATTATTATTATTATTATTATTATTATTATTATTATTATTATGTGTCTATATGCCCCACTTTTTTGGCTGCATGCAGGCAGGGCCATTGGAATTGCATTGCAAAGGAAAGAAGGAAGGGATCCCCATGAGCAACTTATTATTATTATCATTATCATCCTTATTATTATTATTATTATTATTGTTATTATGTGTCTGTATGCCCCACTTTTTTTGGCTGCATGCAGGCTGGGCCATTGGGGTTGCATTGCAAAGGAAGGAAGGAAGGGATCCCCATGAGCAACTTATTATTATCATCATTATCATTATCATTATCATTATCATTATCATTATCATTATTATTATTATTATTATGTGTCTACATGCCCCACTTTTTTGGCTGCATGCAGGCAGGGCCATTGGGGTTGCATTGCAAAGGAAAGAAGGAAGGGATCCCCATGAGCAACTTATTATTATTATCATTATCATTATCATCCTTATTATTATTATTATTATTATTATTATTATTATTATTATTATTATTATTATTATTATTATGTGTCTGTATGCCCCACTTTTTTGGCTGCATGCAGGCTGGGCCATTGGGGTTGCATTGCAAAGGAAAGAAGGAAGGGATCCCCATGAGCAACTTATTATTATTATTATTATCATTATCATCCTTATTATTATTATTATTATTATTATTATTATTATTATGTGTCTGTATGCCCCACTTTTTTGGCTGCATGCAGGCAGGGCCATTGGGGTTGCATTGCAAAGGAAGGAAGGAAGGGATCCCCATGAGCAACTTATTATTATTATTATTATCATTATCATCCTTATTATTATTATTATTATTATTATTATTATTATTATTATTATTATGTGTCTGTATGCCCCACTTTTTTGGCTGCATGCAGGCAGGGCCATTGGGGTTGCATTGCAAAGGAAGGAAGGAAGGGATCCCCATGAGCAACTTATTATTATTATCATCATCATCATTATTATTATTATTATTATTATTATTATTATTATTATGTGTCTATATGCCCCACTTTTTTGGCTGCATGCAGGCTGGGCCATTGGGGTTGCATTGCAAAGGAAGGAAGGAAGGAAGAGCAACTCACCTCCTCCTGGGATCTTCGCTGGAAAGAAAGGAAAGAAGAAAGGAAGGAAAGAAAGAAAGAAGAAATAAAGTTGTGCTTCTGGTCCAGAGAGGCCCGGGAGAGACAAAAAGCAGCCCACATTTCCGGTTCCTGTTGGACACTCCCTGCCTGCAGGTGATCCTGGGGTGGAGGCCAGTCAATGAATGAATGAATGAATGAATGAAGAAAGGAATGAATGAAGAAAGGAATGAATGAATGGGAAATGCCTGCAGGGAGGGAGCCTTGCAAAGGAGATTGCAGCTCCATTTGCACCTGAAAGGAGGCCTCCACTTACTCCTCTATGTGGAAATCCTCTTCCAGGAGGCTCCACATATCCTTCTCAGTATCCTTCTCTTATTTATAGATTTTTGGGATTTGCAAACTTCTTCTCACAAGAGTGTGCCCTCAAAGCGAACCCTCTTGCAAATCATATAGGGCTGCTTCTTTGGGACTCTTATTGAATGACCCTACATTTCGATTGTCATAAGACTTTGTGTAACAGATTTATGTTTCACTGTCCTTGTCTATTAATTGTGGGTTAAAGAAATCATTGTAATTAAGGGTCGTTGTGTGTGTTTTACGGGCAGTATGGCCATGTTCCAGAAGCATCCTCTCCTGACGTTTCGCCCACATCTATGGCAGGCATCCCCAGAGGTTGTGAGGTATATAGACCTCAAATAGATCTCACAACTGTGATCGAGGTGACCACCCGCCCCCCCAGGACTTTGTAAAAGATAGTTCAAAAGTCAAGACTTTATGTTCTATATTCCGTATATTTATAGTAGAAGGTGATTGAGACTTTTTTACTGGAGTTTACTGTGGATTATCCCTGCACTCTGAGGCAAGAGATAACAACTTCATGAATTGTAAAATCATGCTGCTAAAACTCCACTTTTATGAATTTCCATATTGGGTTCCCCAGATGTTATGAACTTCGTTCTTATCAGATATTTTCAATTGTTTATATCATTCATGATTCCCCTTTATGCAATGTCACCCACCTTTATGGATTCTCCCTTATTTCCATGAAATCTATCTATCTGCCTATATGTATTTGTACTCTTTAGGATCCCCGGAAAATATGTATTTTTCCCAGCAGGGTTTATATTCCAACTTTATTTTATTTTTCATTTTATTTCATATAATTGTCAAATCATGAAATCAAATGGGAAATATTTTGACCCCAACATGAACCCCATTTTCTATGACCCAGGCTTCCCTTCCCAAAAACAAAAGGTGATTCGCCCTCAAGGCAAACATTGTCATATCTCCTCCAAAAGGAAATTCCAGGACACCTCAGGAAGGCGCCCTGTGGAGCCTGTCAATTTTGGCTCATCAACACCCATCACCACTTCCCCCCTGACACCCCAAGGCATATCTAAAATCTGTAGACGTGGCAGGAACCCCTAATTGCTGTCATTAATCCCTTTAGAATCCGGCCGGGCAGGAATTAATCTGATCTTTCCTGCCCTGTCACTTCATTGTTCCAATAACTCCCGCCTTCCCCTTTCTGATTGGCCCGGGTAGAGACAAAAAGCAGCTTCCTATTGGGCCATGCGGAGCAAGGCGGGAAACGAAAGCCCGCCTCGTTCAACCTTCTAGCCTATCCGCGATCAGATGGGCGGGGGAGCGGGGCGGGAAATTTAAGGGGCTGTCAGACTGAAACATTGTATAAATATGGCTTTATTTCGGATATATGGTACGCTAGTAGACTGAATGATCGCTACTAGTGTCCTTTTCAGCTGAATCGCTCAATAAAGACTCCTTGGCGGATTTTCCTTCAACTTTGGCGGACCTTCTTCATTTCGGCTCCAGGTTGTATTGCGGCTCATATTCTCCTATTGGCTCCGCCAAGGTCCGTTCTCTCAGGACCGGATCGGCTCTCTCCTTAAGGGGCCCGATCCCCTAGAAACGCGGTCGACAACACAACCTCTGAGGATGCCTACCATAGATGTGGGTGAAACGTCAGGAGAGAATACAAGAGAGTTGTTGGAAAAAGAACTCCCTAGTTTTAAGTATAAAATAATGGTGACTAGGGAGTTCTTTTTCAAACACCCTATAACTTCTGGAATATGGCCATACTGCCCGAAAAACACACAACAATCCTGGCCATGAAAGCCCTCGACAACATTGTAGTTGATATACAGTAGAGTCTCGCTTATCCAACATAAACGGGCCGGCAGAACGTTGGATAAGCGAATATGTTGGATAACAAGGAGAGATTAAGGAGAAGCCTATTAAACATCAAAATAGGTTATGATTTTACAAATGAAGCATCAAAACATCATGTTACACAACAAATTTGACAGAAAAAGCAATCCAATACACAGTAACGTTATGTAGTAATTACTGTATTTACGAATTTAGCACCAAAATATCACGATGTATTGAAAACATTGACTACAAAAATGGCTTGGATTATCCAGAGGCTTGGATAAGTGAGACTCTACTGTATATTACTATATCGCACTATACCATAATATTATTAATAATATTACATTTAATATTTAATATATAATTAATATTATTATATTATACAATATTATTACTGTATATTGTATTATTATTATTATTAGCCGCCCTGAGTCCGCTATTGGGTGAGAAGGGTGCAATAAATAAATAAATAAATAAATAAATATAATATTATTAGTAATATTACATTTAATATTTAATATATAATTAATATTATTATATTATACAATATTATTACTGTATATTGTATTATTATTGTTATTATTATTATTAGCCGCCCTGAGTCCGCTATTGGGTGAGAAGGGTGCAATAAATAAATAAATAAATAAATAAATATAATATTATTAGTAATATTACATTTAATATTTAATATATAATTAATATTATTATATTATACAATATTATTACTGTATATTGTATTATTATTATTATTATTATTATTATTAGCCGCCCTGAGTCCGCTATTGGGTGAGAAGGGTGCAATAAATAAATAAATAAATAAATAAATAAATAAATATAATATTATTAGTAATATTACATTTAATATTTAATATATAATTAATATTATTATATTATACAATATTATTACTGTATATTGTATTATTATTATTATTATTATTATTATTATTATTAGCCGCCCTGAGTCCGCTATTGGGTGAGAAGGGTGGGGTAGAAATACTGCAATAAATAAATAAATATTATATTTTATTACATTATAATATTATTATCAATAGTATATGTGTACACAATATATAATATTATTACCATATTATTCATTTACAATATTTCATTTACAATATTAGTAAATGAAAGAACAATACAATATTTAAAAATAAAAACAATTTTAACCAACGTACTGTAAACTTATCGGGATTTCAGTGGGAAGTGTGGAGATTTGTAAAAAGAACACCATGATGTAATGGGTTGACTGGGAAGGCATGTGTCGACAGCTGATTGGCTGAGCCAGTCAGGAGCCAGAATTCCAGTTGGTTGCGGTCTCTAGCTTGCTGATCATCATCATTATCATCATCATCATCATCATCATCATCTAATTACTTATTAATCGCCCTCCATCCAAGATGCTCTAGGCGATTTACTAGCTAAATTGTAAAGGATAAAAATACATACGTACAAATATTGATAAAATTAACATAGATTAAAAGCTCTAGTAAAGCGCCAGGTCTTGAGTGCGAGGGTAAAAGGCCCTAACTCACGCATGGCTCTCATATAGGGCGGCAAGGCATTCCATAAGGTAGGGGCAGGCTTTGATGAGACAAATGGTTGTAACTGCCACTTTCACCTCGGAGAGTGAAGAGAGCGCTGACTGGAAATAGTCAGGAAGGAAACGGCTGCCAACTCTCCAAAGCCTGATTATTTATAAGGCAAATGAGACATATTTAAAGACTGTTTAAAGCAACTATTTATTCCCTATGTTCTCTGTGTGAATTTGTTAGGGATTCCTTCAGAAGAGGAAGGGGAGCAGAAAAGTGTTCATGAATCAGAGGGGCAGTTGGAATCTGAGGAGGGGATTTTGCAAGTACAGTAGAGTCTCACTTATCCAACATAAACGGGCCGTCAGAATGTTGGATAAGCGATTATGTTGGATGATAAGGAGGGATTAAGGAAAAGCCTATTAAACATCAAATTAGGTTATGATTTTACAAATTAAGCATCAAAACAACATGTTATACAACAAATTTTAGAGAAAAAGTAGTTCAATACGCAGTAATGCTATGTAGTAATTACTGTATTTAGGAATTTAGCGCCAAAATATCACGATGTTTTAAAACATTGAGTACAAAAATGCGTTGGATAATCCAGAATGTTGGATAAGTGTGACTCTACTGTACCCACATTTCAGGAGAGGCGAAAGGAAACAGAGCAGAGACGACATTCAGCTAGAATGGCTGCCAGAAATGCAGCTGAGTGATTAGGAACTGCCCTAGCAGTTGTGAGGGCTATAAAGCAGAAGCAGGTGCAGCCAGCTCTTGCTGGTAACAAACTGACTCTTCGCTCCCCTTGTGCCTGCTTCAAGTCTGCCTCTGGAAACTGCTCCTAAGGATTTATTGCTGTTTCTTTGTCTGAAGTAAGACTGCTATTTGATTTGGGAGTTTATCAGAGACTGTGCTTGCCTTAAAACTTCTTTGCTTCACTGAGTGTGCTGTACTTTATGTTTTGCTGAAGTAAAGCAGTTCTCATTTACTTACCACAGTGTTTTAAGGCTGTTCTTGAAAGACAAAACAGGACAGAATTCAGAGCGGCTTCTGTATATATTGTTGCCCTGTTTGATCTTTTGAACTGAAGTAAAGATGCTGTTACTTGTTACACAAGCCTGAGTGACACTTTATTATACTGCAGGGTATATCTTGGTTCAGATACTGTGGTAAAGCTTCTATTTATTTATAACTAAAACCTATAACAGTGGGCTAACTGTAATCCATTATACCAACATAAACTAGCCTTGAAATGTTCTGAGACGGTCCCGTCGTTTCAGGTTCCTTCTTTCATGTGTGTCCTTTGATGAGATGCAAACTGGCCACTCCACCGAAAGCTCTTCCCACATTCCAAGCATTCGTACGGCTTCACTCTACTGTGGACTCTCTTGTGCGCCCCAAGGTTTGTGGCGGTCACAAAGCTCTTCCCACACTCCAAGCATCTGAAGGGCTTCTCGCCGGTGTGGCCTCTCTGGTGGGCGGTCAGGCTTGAGCTACAACGGAAGGTCTTCCCGCACTCAAGGCAAGGGTATGGCTTCTCTCCGGTGTGCGTTCGTTGGTGGATACGGAGGGCTGACATGTGGCCGAAGTTCTTCTTGCACTCAAAGCACTGGAAGGGCTTCTCCCCCGTATGGGTCCGCTGGTGAGAATTAAGGTTTCTTCTACTCGGAAAGCTCTTCCCGCAGGTCGAGCATTTAAAGGGTCTCTCTCCCGTGTGGATCCGCTGGTGGAAATTGCGGTGCGAGCTCTGGCTGAACCTCTTCCCGCACTCGGCGCACTGGAACGGCTTCTCTCCGGTGTGGATTCTTTGATGCGCCACGAGGTGCGGTTGCTGGTGGAAGGCCTTCCCACACTCCAAACATTGGTACGGCTTTTCTCCGGAGTGGATCCGCTTATGCGTCATCAAGTACGACCGGTAGAGGAAGGATTTGCCACACTCCAGGCACGAGTACGGCTTCAGCTGCGCGTGAGCCTTCTGATGCAAACTGAGAGCCGTGTTCGTCCTGAAGCTCTTTCCGCACCACAAACACGAAAAAGGTTTGTCTCCGGTGTGGATCCGATGGTGCTGGATGAGGCTGGCGCTGTGGCTGAAGCTCCGCCCGCACTCCATGCATTTGAACGGCTTCTCTCCCGTGTGGGTTTTCTGGTGCGAACGCATATTGGAGCGGCAACTGAAGCTCCTCCCGCACTCGGCGCACTCGTACGGCTTCTCCCCGGTGTGCACTCGCTGGTGGTCCGCCAGGTTGACGCTGTAGCGGAAGTCCTTCCCGCACGTCGGGCATTTGTAGGGCTTCTCTCCCGTGTGGATCCGCTGGTGCAACGCGAGGTGTCCTTTTTGGCCAAAGCTCTTCCCGCACTCGTCACAGGAGTGTGGCTTCTCCCCTGTGTGGGTTCTCCGGTGCACCCGAAGGTGGGCTCTCTGGAGGAAGCTCTTCCCACATTGCGGGCACGTAAACGGCCTTTCCCCGGTGTGCGTCCGCTCATGCAACGTGAGATACACGTGGAGGCTGAAATGCTTCCCACACTCCAAGCATGTGAAGATGTGGGCTTCCCTGTGTCCTCTGAGGCTGGCTTGACTATCAAAGCTCTTTCGACACCTCGGGCACGTAAATGTTTTAGTCCCGCTGTGGGTTTTCTGATGCTGAGTGAGACCGGCCTTATTGCTGAAGCTCTTTACGCATTCTGTGCATTTATAAGATTCCTGTGCAACACCGAGGAAGCTCTGTTCACAATCCTTGAACTTGCAAGATGTCTCCACTTCACAGCTTCTATGATGTGAGTCAAGGTTCACTTCCACTGCATGACTTCTATGACGTGAGTCAAGGTTCACTTCCACTGCGTGACTTCTATAAGGTGAGTCAAGGTTCACTTCCACTGCATGACTTCTATGGCGTGAGTCAAGGTTCACTTCCACTGCATGACTTCTATGACGTGAGTCAAGGTTCACTTCCACTGCGTGACTTCTATAAGGTGAGTCAAGGTTCACTTCCACTGCATGACTTCTATGGCGTGAGTCAAGGTTCACTTCCACTGCATGACTTCTATGGCGTGAGTCAAGGTTCACTTCCACTGCATGACTTCTATGATGTGAGTCAAGGTTCACTTCCACTGCATGACTTCTATGACGTGAGTCAAGGTTCACTTCCACTGCATGACTTCTCTGACGTGAGTCAAGGTTCACTTCCACTGCATGACTTCTCTGACGTGAGTCAAGGTTCACTTCCACTGCATGACTTCTATGACCTGAGTCAAGGTTCACTTCCACTGCATGACTTCTATGACGTGAGTCAAGGTTCATTTCCACTGCATGACTTCTATGACCTGAGTCAAGGTTCACTTCCACTGCGTGACTTCTATGATGTGAGTCAAGGTTCACTTCCACTGCATGACTTCTATGACCTGAGTCAAGGTTCACTTCCACTGCATGACTTCTATGACGTGAGTCAAGGTTCACTTCCACTGCGTGACTTCTATAAGGTGAGTCAAGGTTCACTTCCACTGCATGACTTCTATGACGTGAGTCAAGGTTCACTTCCACTGCATGACTTCTATGACGTGAGTCAAGGTTCACTTCCACTGCATGACTTCTATGACGTGAGTCAAGGTTCACTTCCACTGCATGACTTCTATGACGTGAGTTCACTTCCACTGCATGACTTCTATGATGTGAGTCAAGGTTCACTTTGTAGGAGAAGGTCTTCTTCACTTTGGGTCCACATGAAGGACTCTCAATTTTTGGACGTTGTTGCTGGACTAGGGCATCAGCCTGCCTAGAAATCATCTTTCTCCTCCTTCCTCTCTTGGGTTGGACTTCTTCCTTCATAGACTCCTCTTCATTGTGAAAGACCTCTTCCTTCACTTCTTGCTTTATTGTCTCTGGAGATATCCAAAATGGCTTCTGGGAAGGATGACCATCGGGCGCTGCACCTGTTGGGACAACCAGCAAATACAGGATAAAGAATTGGGAAAACCAGTTGAAGAAATGGAGCTGCATACAGGCCTGGTTTAATAATTGAGATTCTACTTTAATATGAAATAATTTCTGGGATCGAATAATACAGAACAATATAATCTCTAAAACCAGGACTGTAAATAAACAGCAACACTCGGAAAGAAGGGAAATGTGAAATTCCAGAAAGGAAACAATCAGGGCCAGCTAACACCTCCCAAGAAAGCATTCTTCCAGAAAGGAAGCTGAGAAGGGAGTGAAGCACTGTGTATTACCAAAGTCATTATTATTACTATTATTATTATTATTATTATTATTATTATTATTATTATTATTGTGTTGTGGTCAATCGTGAAAATGAATACAATCTGGCGCCAAGTATTCAAAAACACTAAAATCAGAATATATAAAAATTAATGTGGTATAATAAAACAGAACAATACAATCTCTAAAATCAGAACACTAAATAAAGAACAACACTCTGAAAACAGGGGAATTCCAGACAGGAAACAATCAGGGCCAGCTAACACCTCCCAACAAAGTATTCCCTTCATCAAAGTCTGGCAAATCCTCTGTTTTCTCAGGGCCACAGACAGTAGAAGCACATAAAATATCGCAAAGAACACCACTCTGAAAACAAGGAAATTCCAGACAGGAAACAATCAGGGCCAGCTAACACCTCCCAACAAAAAAATCACTCAGGGAGGAAACAGCCAGGCTTTAAAGCTGCAAGGCCATTACATCCTAATCATTTTGCCTAATTGCAGCATTCATACTTGCCTCCAACAGACAAAAAAGAACCAATCAGAAATATTGTATATTCACAACCTTTAGGAAATAATATCCCCTGATGGCGCAGCGTGTTAAAGCGCTGAGCTACGGTATGTAACGGATCTGGCCTACCTGGGAAAGCTGGAATGTGGCCCGCCTCGAGGAATTGGTGTGAGTCCACATTACAAGCCAGGGAGGGAAGCAGCCATTTTAAGCCAGGGAAATAGGCAGCCATTTTGTGGCTCTCCTTTACAGCAGAGCTTGGGGGAGGAGCCAACTAGCAGCTATTTGCATAGGAGCAGCCGGATTGGTCGAATGCATATGAGCAGGTGCTGAGGCACAAGAATTGGGCGGAGCAAAAATGGCAGTTAGAGAAGCCAACTGAACATTCCTTGTTTTGTCAAAGGCTTTCATGACCAGGATCACAGAGTTGTTGTATAATAATACAGTAATACTAGATTCTCAGAGCAATCACCCCAAACTCCGCCTGTATTCACAGTTGGGCATGTTGGGTCTGTGTGCCAACTTTGGTCAAGATCAATTATTGATGGGGTTCAGAGTGCTTTCTGGATGCAAGGTGAACTACAACTTCCACATGGGTGTGTTAGTCAGCCTCAGTGAGGGAATGCCTCTGTGTGAGGTAGGCCTCAGTGTGTAAAGGCTGCTCTGTGTAAAGCTTTGGTGTGTAAAGCCCCAGTATGTGTAAGTTCGTTGTGAGAGGAGGCTCTGTGAGAGTGAAAATAGAAGCTGTTTATCTGCATGAGAAAGAAGCCCAGCGTGGAAGCAAAGAAGGAAGTATAAAGTACTTTATTTGTGTTATAAAGCCATTGTTCTTGTAAATAATGCAACCATATTATTTTGCTACAAAGAAAAGCCTCCTAAGGAAGAGATAACATTGGTCTATGTGTTCTTGTTCTTTTTTATCACTTTTGGCTACTAGTGCTTTGTCACGCTGCTGCCAATAAGTTACTCTGCTATACATTTATGGGGAGGGTCTTTTGTTAATAAGCCTGTAAAAATGTGACAGGGAGGAATCCTTTTTGATCCCACCGCTGCCACCAATTTCTAAAGATGTCTTGATGATGACTTTAATTATTATGTATTTAATTATCTTCGCTGCCACCAATAGAGGAGATGTCAGGCAGAGAATATTTATTCTTTTTAAGCTTTCTTTATTTATTTTACTTTTGATGGTGATGTTGCTTAGCTTAGGATATGATTATGACAGAGACTTAGATGGATTAAAAATCAAAACAAGTTTATTTCATGTACAGAGCTTAGTGGTTTCTATAACTTCTTAAAGGCACTTAAATTAACGGTTACAAATAGATGTGAGGTGTTCCAACTTTCAAAATATTTTCTTCTCTCAAAACCAAACTAAGAACTGAAAACTTGGATCCACTGGGATTAATTTCCCTTAATCCACAGCCTCTACAAATAACCCTAAACAAGTCACCCAACTTGCTTAGTCTGGCCTATGAGAGGTCTGCCTCCTGGTTTCCTTAAACTTGGAACCAGTCTGTCCCCTGTGACTAAAAATCACAGACTAAACTGGGTTTTAAAACATTCCCTCTTTTCTTTCTCCAAACGGCAGTTAGCTCCGCCCCCGTTGTCATGGCAACCTGTCTCCTAATGCTGAGCTGGTCACCCTCTGGCATTATCAGCTCTAATACTTACCATTTTAAATTTAACCAAACCTGACTGTTTAAACAGAACCAAATAAACATATCATCCATAAACAAAATAAAAACACACACTTCTTTACACCTCCCAACCCATAAAGATTATTTTTGACTTTTCTATAACCTAGAATGGTCAAAAATAATAATATGGATTGTATTTAAGAATATACAACGATACATATTAACACACGCTTAACATATAAGATTAACATATTATCATGCAACACATAAACACAAACCTTTACTGTTGCAAACTCTAATATGTCCTGGAAAGTGAATCAGCTACAATGTTATTTTTACCTTTTACATGCCTTATGTCAAAGGAGTAATCCTGTAGTAACAGGCTCCATCGGAGAAGCTTGTTATTAGTTCCCTTGGTGTTATCTAGCCATTTTAATGGGGCATGATCAGTTTGGAGGGTGAACCTCCTTCCCCATAAATAAGGTCGTAATTTCTGTATAGCCCAAACTATGGCTAAGCACTCCTTTTCTATAGTTGACATGCTGCACTCCCGAGGAGTAATTTTTTACTTAAAAAGAGGATTGGACGATTTTCCCCTTCTGTGTCAACCTGACTTAAGACTGCTCCCAATCCAGTATCAGAAGCGTCACAGGTCAAAATAAAAGGCGCATCAAAATCTGGGGCTTTTAAAATAGAATTTGATGTAAGGGCTTGTTTTAATTGTTCCATGGACTTCTGACATTCAGGGGACCAAATTACTTGATTGGGACAGTTTTTCCTAGTGAGATCAGTTAGAGGGGCTGCTAAAGTGCTAAATGATGGTATAAATTTCTGATAATATCGTGCTAAACCAAGGAATGATCTTACTTGCTTTTTGGTTTTTGGAATAGGCCATTGGTGGATAGCTTCAACCTTGGTTAGCTCCGGTCCAATACTTCCACAACCTACTATATGACCTAAGTACTGGGTTGTGCGGTTACCTATCCGGCACTTGGAAGCCTTGATAGTTAGACCTGCCTCCTTTAACCGACTCAACACCTGATTTAGGTGCTTCAAGTGATCTTCCCAACTCGAACTAAAAATCCCTATGTCATCCATGTAAGCCACACAGAAATCTCCCATACCACTAAGTACTTTGTCCACTAAACGTTGAAACGTGGCTGGGCTGTTTCTTAAACCAAATGGTAAAATGGTGAACTCATATAATCCCCCATGAGTCCTAAAAGCTGTCTTTGCCTGGTCCTGAGGTGCCATAGGTACCTGCCAAAAACCCTTGGTTTAATCAAGGCTGCTAATAAAATTGGCCTTCCCCATCCTCTCTAACAGATCATCTAATCGAGGCATAGGGTAGGTATCTGGTTGAGTTACTTTGTTTAAAAGACGATAGTCCACACAGAATCTTATGGTGTTATCAGGCTTCTGAACCAGAACAATTGGTGAGGCCCATGGGCTGCTTGATGGTACTATAATGCCCATGTCCAACATTTCTTTTACCTCCCTCTCAATACATTTAGTTATTTTGCCTGTAACTCGATATGGAGGAGATGCTATGGGTAGAGCATCACCAGTTATGATTTGATGATAAATCCCCTGTACTCTCCCAGGGAGATCAGAAAATAACTTATCATACTTGTTTAATAATTTCCTAATTTGTTTCTGTTGAATCTGGGACAATCCTTCCTCTACCTTTACTTGGTCACTACTTCTATAGGCTTTCCTATTTCCTTCCCAAAAGGGAAAAGTACCTGTTTCCTCCCCCAAAATTATCATACATACATTTACAGATCTGCTCACATATGGTTTTAACATATTTACATGCACCAGTTTTTCTATATTAGACTGTTCATCATAAATAGAATAGTTCACGCCACTGTGTCTTTTGATGACTTTCCACGGTCCAGTCCAATCTAATTGGAGCTTGTTGGTCTTGGTTGGTGTAAGATACAGGACCTCATCCCCTATCTCGAAGCTTCTGCATCTGGCAGTTGAATCATATTGAACTTTCTGTCTTTGCTGGGCTGTCACTAGATGTTATTGGGCGGTGTTCCTGGCAATCTCCATTGTTGACTGTAGATCTTTAATGTACTTGGTCACTGAAACAGGTTCCGGTCTTGGGCATGTTTCCCAGAATTCTCTGATTAGATCGAGCGGTCCTCGCACTCACCTCCCGTATAACAATTCAAAGGGGCTATAGCCAGTGCTATCTTGGGGAACTTCCCTATAGGCAAATAATAACTGCTGGAGCTTGATGTCCCAGTCATGTGGGTGTTGCTGACTGTAAGACTTAATCATGCGAACCAAAGTCTTATTTAGGTTTTCAACAAGGCCATTTGTGGTTTGTGGATGATAGGCTGAAGATGTCAAATGCCTTATTCCACACAGTTCCAGCAATCTCTCCATTAACCTAGAAGTGAACTGGGTTCCCAAATCCGATACTAGCTCTTTAGGGTAACCTGTTCTTCCCCATATTGAGAGTAGTGCATTGGCTATTGTTGTTGTCTCGATGTTTGACAGGGCTACTGCCTCAGGATAACGAGTTGCGTAGTCGATTGTCATGGGACCGATTCCAAGAGCTGAGTCTGCAAGCTCTTGAATCGGAGCCATAACAATTCGCGCTCCTTTGTAGCTCCTACGGACACCTGGCAGCAAAGCATGGGAAATTCTGGAGTGAGAATCAAAACAATTTTAATGAGTAGTTTGTGTTGTAGTGATGATAATGATACATGGGGTGGGGCTTGGGTGATGATATTTACGTGTGGTGTGACGTTGTAGCGAAGGTAATAAAGATGATTGTATGTAAACATTATGTCATTCTCGACTTTTCCAAGTCGTGTGTTCTTTAATAAAGATTGGTTTTGATAGCAGCTACATTTGGTCTGTGTTCATGCTGATCGTTTGAAGTAAGCGTGACAGTCGATCATAGTAAGAATGTATTTGCATCCTCTCCTACTTGGTTTTGGAAGGGGACCGATGATATCTATGCCCACTCTAGAAAAAGGTTCCCCAATTATTGGCATTGGGACTAATGGAGCCTTAAGTTTATCGCTTCCTGAGCTGATCCTCTGGCATGTGTCACAGGATTGACAGAACCTTTTAATTTGCTGGTACATGCCAGGCCAAAAGAAATTTTTAGTGATTCTTTGAGTGGTCCGTCTAATTCCTAAATGTCCCCCTTGTGGGCTGTCATGGGCTACCTCCATCAGCTGTTCTCTATACTTCTGAGGTACCACAATCTGCGTATAGGAAGCGGACATCTCTGGGGATTTTTGATTTAAAACCTCGCTGTATAAAACTCCATTTTTATTAATAAACCTGGTGGGCTTTTCTAAGGTTAAATCTTCCTCAGTATTTTGGGCTTGATCAAACAAAGGCTGCAATGTGTCATCAGACTTTTGCTCCTTCAGGATTTCTCTTTCCCCCTCAGTCTTATCTACCAAATCAGCTACTACAGAACTTGCCTCAGGATTTTCCTCTAAGTTCTGTTGTATAGGCAAACAGACAATTTCTTTATCAGATTTTTCAGCTTTACATTCACCCTCATCCATAGTCTTTTGCATCTTTTTGACTTCTCTGGCAAGGTCATTTCCAATTAGGCATTTATTTGGAATATCAGAACTAACAGCAAGTTCCCACACTCCTTTCCACTTGCCATATTCGACAGGTAAAGAAACTACTTCGCTTGGGATCACGGGACCCAAACCTTTTAAATTGACTTGATAAGTAGGGTGTTGGCATTTTGATGGTACTAATTCAGGCCTAATGATACAGACTTCTGAACCTGTGTCCCTCCATCCTTGCATTTGGTTCCCATCAATGTTGATGTTTTCCAAATATTCATCTGATGTTTGATCCAATAAAACAAACAAACATTGTCTCTCCTTTTGAATTTCCTCAGGGAAATCTTTTTGAACCTTAGCTGGTTCTTTATTTATCTCTTTTGTTGGGGCTTTCTTGACAAAAAAAGAAGATTTTTCTTTCTTTAAAAGACTACACTGGTATTTATAATGTCCTGCCTTCCCACAGTGAAAGCATCGAATATTTCCCTCCATTTTGGCAGGGTTCATTACACTAGCCATCCTCCAGGTGGTGTTTTCTATGGAAGCTCCTCTTCCTTGCTGTGTGCGTGTGAGGGAAAAAGATGGCTGTTTAAACTGTTTTTCCTTAAATCCCCCTTCTTCTTTTTTAAACCCTTCCTTCAATGTAATCAGTTGATCCACCATACCAGCTGCTTGACTAGCAGTCTGAGGCTTTCTATCTTGTACTAGCCATCGATAATCTGGTGGAACTTGCTGATATAGCTGTTCTAATTTTATTAAATCTTTCAGCTGCTGAAAGTCTTTTACCTCAGAGTTTCTTAACCAGCTCTCAAAATATTGTGCTTGTTTGGCAGCCAGTTGTAGAAAACTTTCATTTTTATCTCTCCTCAGAGTTCTGAATTTTGTTCTATAAAATTCAGGAGTCAGCTGTAACCTTTGTTGTACCAGCTGTTTAAATATAGTGTAATTCCTACGTTCTTCTTCCACCATTTCACTATAGATCTCTAATAACTTTCCACAAATCTGTGGCCTGAGGTAAATCATCCAATTTTCCTCAGCTATTTCCAAATCTTTGCAACACCATTCAAACGAAATTAAAAACTGCTCCACATCATCTTCCTTGTTGTATTTAGGAAACCTCTTTAAGGCTGAATCAACAGGATTAATGATGGGAGTCCCTGGTTGTGCCACCACAGAAGGCTGAGACAGTGTCAGCTTCTTGTTTTTCTAATTCTATCTCCATCTTCTTCAGCTCTATCTCTGCCTGTCTCTTTCTTTCCTCCATTTCCATCTCTGCCTGTCTCTGTCTCTCCTGTTCTTCTGCTTGTCTTTGTTTCTCTTTATCCTCCATTTCTAATTTCTTCATCTCTAGTTGATATTTCATCATCGCTTATGACATGGTGGTCTGTTGTTCAGAATCTGAACTCTCTTCTTCTTGGTACACTTCTACCTCTCCTGCTCCTTTTCTCTGTTTTCTGGTGGCCATTGTCTACAACTTTTACCTCACGAATTTCAGTGAGTGATCTCAGGCACTAAATTAGGGATGTTATACGTATCCCGCCGCTTGCCGCCAATTTGTAAAGATGTGACAGGGAGGAATCCTTTTTGATCCCACCGCTGCCACCAATTTCTAAAGATGTCTTGATGATGACTTTAATTATTATGTATTTAATTATCTTCGCTGCCACCAATAGAGGAGATGTCAGGCAGAGAATATTTATTCTTTTTAAGCTTTCTTTCTTTATTTTACTTTTGATGGTGATGTTGCTTAGCTTAGGATATGATTATGACAGAGACTTAGATGGATTAAAAATCAAAACAAGTTTATTTCATGTACAGAGCTTAGTGGTTTCTATAACTTCTTAAAGGCACTTAAATTAACGGTTACAAATAGATGTGAGGTGTTCCAACTTTCAAAATATTTTCTTCTCTCAAAACCAAACTAAGAACTGAAAACTTGGATCCACTGGGATTAATTTCCCTTAATCCACAGCCTCTACAAATAACCCTAAACAAGTCACCCAACTTGCTTAGTCTGGCCTATGAGAGGTCTGCCTCCTGGTTTCCTTAAACTTGGAACCAGTCTGTCCCCTGTGACTAAAAATCACAGACTAAACTGGGTTTTAAAACATTCCCTCTTTTCTTTCTCCAAACGGCGGTTAGCTCCGCCCCCGTTGTCATGGCAACCTGTCTCCTAATGCTGAGCTGGTCACCCTCTGGCATTATCAGCTCTAATACTTACCATTTTAAATTTAACCAAACCTGACTGTTTAAACAGAACCAAATAAACATATCATCCATAAACAAAATAAAAACACACACTTCTTTACAAAGCCCACTCGCCCATCAATATTACAAGCAGTTCCCGAGTTACAGATAAGCTAGATTCTGCAGATTTGCTCTTAAGTTGAATTTGTATGTAATAGGTACATTGTTTAAATGTAATGCCAATACTAATAATAATACTAGTACTCATACTAATATATTATTTATAATATTAATAATGCTGTAATATAATATATTATATATTATACGAAGGTTATCCAGAAAGTAGATTACATTTCGGAATTAAAAATGAACAAAGTATAGGAGAAAACATTTACCATATGCAGTTGAAAGCCACACCCAAATACCACTTCTCAACATAGTCGCCATTCAAATCTAGGCAGTTATCCTAGCGATGAATGAGCTTGGAAACTCCTTCCCCACAAAACTCTGCCGTTTGTGTCCTCAACCAGCCGGTCACCCCTTCCAGCAGCTGCGCATTGTCGCCAAAACGCTGCGTTGAGGACGCAAGTGGCAGAGTTTGGTGGGGAAGGAGTTGTCAAGCTCATTCATCGCTATGGTAAGTGCCTAGATTTGAATGGCGACTATGTTGAGAAGTGGTATTTGGGTGTGGCTTTCAAATGCATATGGTAAATGTTTTCTCCTATACTTTGTTCATTTTTAATTCCAAAACGTAATCTACTTTCTGGATAACCCTCGTATGTACTACAAGTTATGATATAGTACAATATATGATACTAATAGTATAATATACTGGTAGTGTAATATATACAGTAGAGTCTCATCCAACATAAACGGGCCGGCAGAACGTTGGATAAGCAAATATGTTGGATAATAAGGAGGGATTAAGGAAATGCCTATTAAGCATCAAATTAGGTTATGATTTTACAAATTAAGCACCAAAACATCATGTTATACAACAAATTTGACAGAAAAAGTAGTTCAATACGAAATAATGATTACTGTATTTACGAATTTAGCACCAAAATATCATGATTTATTGAAAACATTGACTACAAAAATGCATTGGATAATCAAGAACATTGGATAAGCGAGACTCTACTATATATATATATATATAGTGGTATACTAATATGGTATATTACAGTAGAGTCTTGCTTATCCAAAATAAACAGGCCAGCAGAAGCGAAAGTGTTAGATAATAAGGAGGGATTAAGGAAAATACTACTTAATGTCAAATTACATTATGGTTTTACAAATTAAGCACCAAAACATCATGTTTTACAGCAAGTCTGCCACTTGTTTGGGAGCGTGCCTGCACTTGTGTTGTTGTTGGGTGTGTTGGCCCGCTGCGCATTGCTGCCTAGAGAAACAGCTGTGGATCCCGGCAGGAGTCAGACTGTGTTGGATAATACAGAACATGGAGTGGGCAAAAGTTGGATAAGTGAGACTCTACTGTACATGTAATATAGTATAATATTATATTATATTATGGAGCTCCCGGTAGCGCAGCGGGGTAAACTGCTGAGCTGCTGAACTTGCCGACCAAAAGGTCACAGGTTCGAATCCGAGGAGCGGTGTGAGCACCCGCTGTTAGCCCCAGCTTCTGCCAATCTAACAGTTCAAAAACATGCCAATGTGAGTAGATCAATAGGTACCGCTCCAGCAAGAAGGTAACGGCGCTCCATGCAATCATGCCTGGCCACATGACCATGGACGTGTCTACAAATGTAATGAAATATGAATTTTGGTTTACAGATGTTATGTTTAATTGTGTGTATATGTTTGGAATGGGTAAGTATTAGAGTTACCAGTGTGTGGGGGAATGGTAGCCAGCTCGGCATTCTGAGGCAGGTTGCCATAGAAACGTAGGTGCTTCTGTAGAAATGTAATTATTTCGGAGCTAGCAAGAAAGGGGTGGAGCTAGCTGGATGAAAAAGGAGGGAATGTTTTGAAGAGCGTCAGTCTGTAATCCGGAGAGTCACAGGGAATAGACTGGTTCCAGGTTTAGGGAAACCAGGGAAGTTCAAATCTCAATCTGTGCTCTGATGAGGCACAGGGAAGATTGATTCTAGGTTGATGGGATCAAGTAGACTCAATTGTTCATTTTGAGTCAGTTTTAAATACGTTTGGTGACTTATTTAATGTAGTCTGTGTCCTGGAAAGGCACAGAGAATCTGTGATAGTATATCACAGGGGTGACTGTGGTTTGAAATCACTGGATAGTCCAAGTTTCAGACTTTGGGAACCAATCCCAGCTGGACTCACAGAGATCCATTGAAGTAACAGTTAGAAAGGAGCAGAGGAATAGGTTTTAACTACTTTAAGTAAAAGAAGTGGTACTTTAGAGAGTTAATTCATCTCATTCTAGTATTGTAACTGTTAATAAGACTACCTCTAAGTGAGAAACAACATTGTAACCACTAAGCTCTGTGCCTGAATAAACTTGTTATTGTTCTTTCAACATCTAAGCCTCTGTTGCATATATTCTAAACCAAGTTACGCTACCCATTAAAGTAAAAGTAAACATCTCCCTGTGTCTTTGGTGGTTGCATCTTTATAAATTGGTGGCAGTCGTTATTTGTCCTTCACAAATTGGTGGCAGCGGTGGGACAAAAAAATTCCCCCCTGCCTGAAGGAGCCTTAGACGTTCATTAATCCCTTACAACGGACAACGCCGTCTCTTTGGCTTAGAAATGTAGTTGAGCACCAACCCCCAGAGTCAGACACCTTTACCTTTACTGTGATAATATATAATAATACTAGCTGTACCCTGCCACGCGTTGCTGTGGCAAAGTGGTGGTGGTATTGGTTAAAAATTGTTGTGTAATTTTTATTTGACGTTATTTGCATTTTTTAAATTAATTTTATTGTAAGTTATTTTATTTTATTATTTTCTTGTATTATTTTTAGTTATTTTCTGTTATAGTATTTTATTGTATTAATTTTTTAGTGTTTTTAATTATTTTTAGTGTTTTTTATTATTTTTATTGGGTTGCTAGGAGACCAGGTTGGAGGAGCTTAGCCTTCTAACTGGCAGCAATTGGATAAAAGCAATTATTCCTCTCTCTCTAATTAGTACTTTATTTTTCTTTTCTTTTTGTTGTATCAACCTAGAGCCGTGGATGATGGGCTGTGTTGTCAAATTTCGAGGTTGGGGGGACTATAGTTTTGTTGTTTTGTGGGTCGCCGTGATGCCATCACTCTTTTATATATATAGATATAATGTATCCTGTTTTATTATTGTATATTTTAAGTTGTTGTGTTTTTGACTGTGAACCGCTTTGAGTCTCCGTATGGAGAGATAAAGTGGGGTATAAATAAACAAATAAAATTATAGTGCTGCTCATATTAAGGGGCAAAAGGCGGATCCATACCTGGAAGCGGCATATTTCCCACGTCATTTCCTTCCATGACTTCCTCCTTCAAAGGACGAGCATCCCTTTCGTCCTCCATTAAGCCCACATCTATCAAATGTCAACGGACCCAGAAAAGCTGAAAAAAATAACAGAAAGAAGACTCCATGAAAATGCTCACCATGCTGGAAGGAGAACCAGCAAATGCTTTTCGTTATTTTAAAAAAAAGGAAAGAAGAGAAAGATCAATGAAATGGCCAAATAGATTATGCTAATACATATTATTGCATATCATCATATGATATTATATCACGCACTACGTATTATATTACATTACATTACTACATATTATTACATATTATCTTATATTACATCAATATATACTACAGTAGAGTCTCGCTTATCCAACATAAACGGGCCGGCAGAACATTGGATAAGCGAATATGTTGGATAATAAGGAGGCATTAAGGAAAAGTCTATTAAACATCAAATTAGGTTATGATTTTACAAATTAAGCACCAAAACATCACGTTATACAACAAATTTGACAGAAAAAGTAGTTCAATACGCAGTAATGCTATGTAGTAACTACTGTATTTACGAATTTAGCACCAAAATATTACGATGTTTTGAAAACATTGACTACAAAAATGCGTTGGATAATCCAGAACATTGGATAAGTGAGACTCTACTGTATATTACATTGCTACATACTGTTACATATTATCACATTATTATTATACGAGCCTCTCAATATATACAATATACAGTAGAGTCTCACTTATCCAACCTTCACTTATCCAACGTTCTGTATTATCCAATATTATGCCTTTTAGTAGTCAATGTTTTTGTAGTCAATGTTTTCAAAACATTGCAACGTTTTGGTGCTAAAGTCGTAAATACAATAATTACGACATAACGTTACCGTGTACTGAACTGCTTTTTCTATCAATTTGTTGTAAAACATGACCTTTTGGTTCTTTTACTGTAATTTGATGTTTAATAGGCATTTCCTTAATCCCTCTTTATTATCCAACATTTTCGCTTATCCAACATTCTGCCGGCCCATTTATGTTGGATAAGTGAGACTACTGTAATAACATATAGATATAATAACATTGTAATGTAATAATACTATTATATATAATACAGTAGAGTCTCACTTATCCAGCGTTCTGGATCATCCAACGCAGTTTTGTAGTCAATGTTTTCAATACATCGTGAAATTTTGGTGCTAAATTTGTAAATACAGTAATTACTACATAGCATTACTGCCTATTGAACTACTTTTTCTGTCAAATCTGTTGTATAACATGATGTTTTGGTGCTTAATGTGTAAAATCATAACCTAATTTGATGTTTAATAGGCTTTTCCTTAATCCCTCCTTATTATCCAACATATTTGCTTATCCAACGTTCAGCCAGCCCATTTACGTTGGATAAGCGAGACTCTACTGTATTAATAATGCAATGCAATATATTATGTATTATATATACTACAACTATGATAAAGTACAATACTAATAGAATGATATACTGGTAGTGTATTATATATATTGTGGTATAAAAATATATATTAATATAATAGGGTTCCTGTGAGTTTTCCGGGCTTTCTGGCCATGTTCCAGAAGTACAGTAGAGTCTCACTTATCCAACACTCGCTTATCCAACATTCTGGATTATCCAACACATTTTTGTAGTCAATGTTTTCAATACATTGTGATTTTTGGTGATAAATTCATAAATACAGTAATTACTACATAGCATTACTGTGTATTGAACTACTTTTTCTATCAATTTGTTGTATAACATGATGTTTTGGTGCTTAATTTGTATAATGATTACCTAATTAGATGTTTAATAGTGTTTTCCTTAATCTCTCCTTATTATCCAACATTTTCGCTTATCCAACATTCTGCTGGCCCGTTTATGTTGGATAACTGAGACTCTACTGGAATAACATATAGATATAATAACACTGTAATGTAATAATACCTATATATTATATATAATATTAATAATGCAATACAATATATTATATATACTACAACTATGATATAGTACAATACTAATAGTATGATATACTGGTAGTGTATTATATAATAATATATAATAATATAATAGGGTTGTTGTGTGTTTTCCAGGCTGTTTGGCCAATTTCCAGAAGTATTCTTTCCTGACTTTTTGCCCACATCTATGGCAGGCATCCTCAGAGGTTGTGAGGTTATGATGATAGGTAATAATATGTAGTAACGTGTAATATATTGTAATAATTGTATATTATATAGTACATGTAATATTACTAAAATGTTGAAGTATAGTGGTATAGTACAATATAGTAGTATATAATACTAATATTATGCTATGCTAATAATATAATAGGAGGCTTAAACCTTTGTGCCGGCTGAACTGCTGACCTGAAGACTGCCAATTCGAATCCACCAGATGGGGTGAGCTCCCATCTGGCAGCCACAGCTTCCCACGTGGGGACATGAGAAAAGCTTCCCACAGGATGGTAACACATCCAAGCATCCCCTGGGCAAAGTCTTTGTAGACAGCCGATTCTCTCACACCAGAAGCGACTTGCAATATGTTCTCAATTCACTTCTGACATCATTCATATATATATATATATATATATATATATATATATATATATATTTACAATATATATATATATATATATTTACAATATATATATATATATATATATATATATATATATATATATTACAATATATATATATAACACATATTAATTACATTATTATTCCTATATTGTATTATTATTTATATTATATTATATATATTCCTATATTGTATTATTATAATATAGTATTATTAGTATCACACTGTATTACATTATAATATTATTAACATTTTATGTATATACAATAAATTATTTTAGCATAGCACAATATTAGTATTATATATACAGTAGAGTCTCACTTATCCAACACTAGCTTATCCAATGTTCTGGATTATGCAACGCATTTTTGTAGTCAATGTTTTCAATACATCATGATATTTTGGTGCTAAATTCGTAAATACAGTAATTACTACATAGCATTACTGCGTATTGAACTACTTTTTCTGTCAAATTTGTTGCATAACATGATGTTTTGGTGCTTAATTTGTAAAATCATAACCTAATTTGATGTTTAATAGGCTTTTCCTTAATCCCTCCTTATTATCCAACATATTCGCTTATCCAACGTTCTGCCGGCCCGTTTATGTTGAATAAGTGAGACTCTACTGTATGTATGTGTATGTGTGTGTATATATATATATATATATTAGGCTTGCTCAAATAATTCGATTTTCCCGTTACCCGTTATTAATTCGTTATTTTCGTTTGTTTTGAAGCAATATAGAACCTTGGTTGTCCACACGTCTGGATATCGCGGTTTCGAATCGCGAGAGGCCGTTTTTTCTTATTTCTTCGTTTTTTTCGTTAAGAAAAAAAAGCTTTTGCAAATCACCCAAACTCCTTTCCTTTTGCCCCTCAGCCAATGGGAGGGGGCGAGGGGGAAGGAGGCCGAGGAGGAGGAGGAAGACGGAGGGGGGAAATGGCCGCCGCCGCCGCCTCGCCTCAGCTCAGGCCTGGAGAGACCGAGAGGGGCCCGGCGGTGAGGAGGAAGAGGCCCGGGATGCGAGGGGGTGTGGGCCAGGCCCGTCCTCGGCTGCTCCCAGGGGCCCAGATTCGCACCCTCCCTCCCCCCAATACAGGTCTCCAGTCCATACCACGCTACATGAACTTGAATGGATACTGTGGTTGTGTTGTCGAAAGCTTTCATGGCCGGGATCACACTGTTGTGGTATGTATTCCGGGCTCTATGGCCATGTGCCAGAAGCATTCTCTCCTGACGTTTCACCCACATCTGTGGCAGACATAGAGGTTTTGACGTCTGTGCGAAGCTAGGCAAGTGGGGTTTATATATCTGTGGAAGGTCCAGGGTGGGAGAAAGAACTCTTGTCTGTGGGAGGCAAGTGTGAATGTTGCAATTGGTCACCTTGATTAGCATTGAATAGCCTTGCAGCTTCAAAGCCTGGCTGCTTCCTACCTGGGGGAATCCTTTGTTGGGAGGTATTAGCTGGCCCTGATTGTTTCCTGTCTGGAATTCCCATTTTCTGGGTGTTTCTGGGAAGGTAATGGCACTCCATGTAGTCATGCCGGCCACATGACCTTGGAGGTGTCTATGGACAACACTGGCTCTTGGGCTTAGAAATGGAGATGAGCACCAACCCCCAGAGTCAGACATGACTGAACTTAACGTCAAGGGATACCTTTACCTTTACCTACACACACACACACACACACACACACACACACACACACACACAAGCAGGGACTATATATATATATATATATATATATATATATATATATATATACACAATATATATCACACACACACCAATTTAACAAAGTTTCAGCCACAAAAACAAAGTTTCTGAAGTAGAACAATGACTTTCACAGTAAAGACAACCCAATTTAACAGGAAATAAGACTTTCAAACCAGGAACAGATTTCTGCAATTATTAAAAAATGGTTTATTATAAAAGCTATGAAAATTTGCCAAAAATCAGAGGATAAGGGAAACGTTCCACATTTTGGTGAGCTATCAGTGTTAAATGTGTTCTACCACTGTATCAAGTTTGAAGAAGATCACTCAAAAAATGAGGGCGGGAGAGCCCCCTAAGTCCCCCCCTTCGGGCTGTTTTTGGGCCACCGCGCATGCGCATCCGCCATTAACGAATTAATTTAGAAAATAACGAATTTTCGTTAATTTCGAAAAATTTTGGGGGCCAAATTCGTTATTAGCAACAAAAACGAAAAACTGCCCCTTCTAGTTTTGAAACGAGTTTAGAATCAAATTTTTCATGGATCGATCAAGCCTAATATATATATATATATCAATAAAATTACAATATTATTCCTAAATTGTATTATTATTTATATTATATTATATATACTCCTACATTGTATTATTATAATATGGTATTATTGGTATCACATTGTATTACATTATAATATTATTAACATTTTATGTATATACAATATATTATTTTAGCACAGCACAATATTAGTATAACTGTGTGTATATATATATATATATATATATATATATATATATATATATAAAACAATAAAATTACAATATTATTCCTATATTGTATTATTATATTATATTATATATACTTCTATATTGTATTATTATAATATGGCTCTATTAGTATCACATTGTATTACATTATAATATTATTAACATTTTATGTATATACAGTAGAGTCTCGCTTATCCAACATAAACGGGCTGGCAGAATGTTGGATGAGCGAATATGTTGGATAATAAGGAAAGATTAAGAAAAAGCCTATTAAACATCAAAATAGGTTATGATTTTACAAATGAAGCACCAAAACATCATGTTAGACAACAAATTTGACAGAAAAAGTAGTTCATTACACATTAATGCTACGTAGTAATTACTGTATTTACGAATTTAGCACCAAAATATCACGATATATTGAAAACATTGACTACAAAAATGCGTTGGATAATCCAGAACGTTGGATAAGCGAGTGTTGGATAAGTGAGACTCTACTGTAATTATAATTATATATAATTATATAATATATATATATATATATATTACAATAAAATTACAATATTATTCCTATATTGTATTATTACTTATATTATATTATATATACTCCTATATTGTATTATTATAATATGGCTTTATTAGTATCACATTGTATTACATTATAATATTATTAACATTTTATGTATAGACGATATATTATTTTAGCATAGCACAATATTAGTATTATATATAATTATATTTCACTACAACACTATACTGCAACATTATTAGTAATATTACATGTAATATAATATGACTAAAATAGAATTAGCAACTAGTAAGCTGCTCTGGATTTGGGGACAGGAGGCTTTATGGATCTCATAATTATCACTGTATTAAATTTTATTATTAAATATTATTGCTATATTATTATTATTATTAGGAGACTTAGCAACTTGTACACTGCTCTAGATAAGGAAAATGGGGGTTGCATGGATCTCTTTGCACCCAAACTATCCCTTATAGAATTGCAATTCATGCAGGAATGCAAATTGTGCAGCCATTTCTGCAAAAAAAAGAAAAGCCTACAAAAAGCCCTATTTTCTGCCATGCAAGGAAAGGTTTGCAGGGGGAAGCCCGGAAGAGTACACGTGTCCATATGCATGCAAACAAAAGGGGCCTGACCCCCTTCCTCCCCATTCTTTTGCTTGCATTTTGCAATGCATTTTGCAAAACTTACCAGGCCCAGGCATTCACCACGGGGCCATAGAGGCCAGGGCAAGATGGGAGGCAAATCCTTCGCACACACTTCCGGCACCCGTTTGACCTCCCTCCTCATATCTCAATGGCAAGGGGGCTCTCCCAGGTTTTATCATTTATTTGTGGTTGACTCTATGATCCTATGGAGATAGCTGGACACAAGCGTCACTTCCGGTTCCCCCTCGACACGAAGCATAAAACGATAAAGAGACAAAAGTCGCATTGAGTTCTTGAAAGGTCGCATGGGAACCGGACGTTACCACTCTTTCTTCACTTCTCTCTTGGAGCCAAGACTCCCAGCTATATCTATATCTATATCTATATCTATATCTATATCTATCTATCTATATATATATATATATATATAAAAGAGTGATGGCATCACGGCGACCCACAAAACAACAAAACTACAGGCCCCCCAACCTCGAAATTTGACAACACAACCCATCATCCACGCCTCTAGGTTGATACAACAAAAAGAAAAGAAAAATAAAGTCCTAATTAGAGAGAGAGGAATGATTGCTTTTATCCAATTGCTGCCAGTTAGAAGGCTAAGCTCCTCCAACTTGGTCTCCTAGCAACCCAAAAAATAATAATAAAAAACACTAAAAAATAATTAAAAACACTAAAAGATTAATACAATAAAATACTATAATAACAGAAAATTAACTAAAAATAATACAAGAAAATAATAAAATATTATAAATAAAAATATAACTTACAATAAAATTAATAAAAAAATGCAAATAACATCAAATAAAAATTACACAATTTTTAACCAATACTACCACCACTTTGCCACAGCAACGCGTGGCCGGGCACAGCTAGTGCCTGTATATATATAAGAGTGATGGCATCACGGCAGCGGACAAAACAACAAAAGTAAACACCCCACAACCTTGAAAATTGACAGCACAACCCCTCATCCATGCCTCTAGGTTGATACAACAAAAAGAAAAGAAAAAAATAAAGTCCTAATTAGAGGGAGAGGAATAATTGTTTTTATCCAATTGCTGCCAGTTAGAAGGCTAAGCTCCACTCACTTGGTCTCCTAGCAACCCACTCAGCCCAGGGGACCCTTTACCTTAACTACCACCAATTCCTCAATACTTTATTTCCCATACCACCAGACTTCGCCACAGCAACGCGTGGCCGCGCACAGCTAGTTTCATAATAAGTTTTCACTATTTAATTCAAATGCTTGTAGGAAAAAGAACTGATTAACGACAACCACAGTCTTTTGATGCAATTTTAATGTTTCAATTTATACATTGGTTAATTGGTTTTTAAAAAATTCTTCTGGACTTTTTGCATTATTTCAACTTGTTTTAAATACATTCCTGTTGTTTGCCTTTGGAGTCCTGTTTATCTAAGAGACAGGACTGTAATAAATAATAAATCTGCACACATTATTCGCTGATACATGACATAGTCCTAGACACTTGGGAACTGTGTAATCCAATACAAAAGCCAGCAAAGTGATCTTGTTTACTGTGGACTCATCTTGTTGCATGTCTAATAATAATAATAATAATCATCATCATCATCATCATCATCATCCGAAAATACATCCCACAGTCCTAAACGCTTGGGAAATATTTGCCTTGTGATTTTGTGATACGAAATCCAGCATATCTATCTTGTTTGCTGTGTCATACTATGTTGTTGTGTCAATAATTAATAATAATAATAATAATACAACTAAGCAAAGGGAAGGCTGGGAAAGGAGATGAGAAATATCTTTAAATTAACGATATATTTGAAACGAAAACAAAAACCGGAAAAATGTAAATTCAAATATTTCAACTTTCTAGAAAACGATCGTGGTGAGGAGGCCTTCCTGTCACCAGCATATAATAATAATAATAATAATAATAATAATAATAATAATAATAATCCGTGCCGAAAGATCTCAGCCGCCATTTGGAAACAATAGACATTGACAAAAGGCCACCCGACTGGGATCTGTGCGCATCATCCGAAAATACATCACACAGTCCTAGACACTTGGGAAGTATTCGACTTGTGGTTTTGTGATATGAAATCCAGCATATAGATCTCGTTTGCTGTGTCATAATAAAGTAATAATAATAATAACTGGTGTGATTGCAAACCTGCAAAAGTATTGGAAAATGAACACGCAAAGATACTGTGGGACTTCCAAATCCAGACTGACAAAGTTCTGGAACACAACACACCAGACATCACAGTTGTGGAAAAGAAAAAGGTTTGGATCATTGATGTTGCCATCCCAGGTGAAAGTCGCATTGATGAAAAACAACAGGAAAAACTCAGCCGCTATCAGGACCTCAAGATTGAACTTCAAAGACTCTGGCAGAAACCAGTGCAGGTGGTCCCGGTGGTGATGGGCACATTGAGTGCCGTGCCAAAAGATCTCAGCCGGCATTTGGAAACAATAAACATTGACAAAATTATGATCTGCCAACTGCAAAAGGCCACCCTGCTGGGATCTGCGCGCATCATCCAAAAATACATCACACAGTCCTAGACACTTGGGAAGTGTTCGACTTGTGGTTTTGTGATATGAAATCCAGCATATCTATCTTGTTTGCTGTGACATAATAAAATAATAATAATCTTTGTATGTCTGCATACAATTTAAGCAGAGTGTTTGAGGATCGGGACATCCGTAGAGATACCAAGGTGCTTGTTGATGAAACTAACCCTGTTCTACGCCTGGGAAACGTGGACTCTCTACAGACGTCATACTCAACTCCTGGAGCGATTCCACCAGCGTTGCCTCTGAAGAATCCTGCCAATCTCTTGGGAAGACAGGCAGGCAAATGTCAGTGTTCTGGAAGAAGCAAAGACCACCAGCATTGACGCGATGCTCCTACGCCATCAACTCCGCTGGACTGAATACCCAAACATCATACCTGTGGAATAATGCCCGGGGTGGGAGAAAGAACCCTTGTCTATTTGAAGCAAGTGTGAATATTAGACATGTCCAAAAATCGTTTTGAATCGTGTATCGGAATTATTTTGGATTGTTCTCGCTTTTTGATACGCATTCCGAGACATTGTCTCACAGCGCAACCAGCAATGTAATTCGAACCATTGTTGGCCCATCCTCTAATTGTCTCTTAATGTTTCGTTAATTCCCCCCCCCCAAATTTTTTTTTAAAAATATATTTTTTAAAATATTTAAAAACATTTTCTTGTTTCTACAACCTACCTTGAATGGGAGCTTAGCGCAGCCTAACCCGGCTGCCGCTCCCCGGCCAATCAGAAGCTTCCACGATGGATGCAAAGGTGGGGGCTAACGTCCTCTGCGTCCACATGGAAGATTGCCATACAAGCCCGGGGTGTAGCGATTGCGCATGCAATTTTCTGCCATTTTAGAAACATTTCTGCCATTTTAGAAACATTTAGAATCAATACGAATTTTCGGAAATATCCAAAATTTTGGGGTGAAAAAATCGGAAATACTTTCTATATCGAAGTGCCAGCGCCCCCTACTTTAGAAACAAGAACTGAAACATTTTTTTCATTGATCGGACATGCCTAGTGAATATTGCGATTAGCAAGCTTGAATAGCATGAGTAGCCATGAAGTCTGCAATCAGTGAGAGTATCTGCATAGAGTATTTAAAAACACCAGAATCAAGACCATAGATAATGTGTCCTGGTCTCCCGAGCAGAGGAAAGGAAGATGGTACTTGGATCCATAGAATAACAGACGTGGAAGAGACCTCATGGGCCATCCAGTCCAACCCCTTGATCATTTGCGCCTCCAGGCAACAAAGGCCAGGCTTCCTCTGTTGCCTGTGGTGGCCTCCCAACTTCAGGGGCTTCAGGACAAAATGGACTATCTAGATCAGTAGTTCTCAACCTGTGGGTCTCCAGGTGTTTTGGCCTACAACTCAGTTTCCCAGATGTTAGGATTTCTGGGACTTGGAAGGTCAAAACATCTGGGGACCCACAGATCGAGAACCACTGATCTAGATGCATTTCTGACTGGTTTCAGGCCTGGCTATGGAACAGAGAAGGCTTTGGTCACCTTGGTGGATGACCTCCATAGAAAGGGGGAAGGGGACCCTGTTGATTCTCCTGGATCTCTCAGCGGCTTTCGATACCACTGACCATGGTCTCCTGGACCATCACTGGGATGGGACTGGGAGACCTTGTCTTGCAGTGGTTCCGGTCCTTCCTGAAGGGAAGGTGGAGCTAAGGGACTTCTGTTCGAACCCCCGGCCATTGACCTGTGGGGTTCTTTAGGGTTCCATTGTGTCCCCCAAGCTGTTCAACATATACATGAAACTACTGGGAGAGGTCATCCGGAGATTTGGAGTATGATGACACATATATGCAGATGACACCCAACTCTACTACACCTTCCCACCTAAAGCCAAGGAAGCTGTCCTGATGCTAAACCAGTGTGTGCCATAAACAATAGACTGAATGAGGGCAAACAAACTGAAACTTAATCTAGACAAGACAGAGGAGAGCCTTTGCACAATTAAAACTTGTGCTCCAACAGCGGCCATTCCTTGAGAAGCCAAATCTGGCCGTGGTGGTCCATGCCTTAGTTGCAATGGCACAATGGGTTAAATCCTTGTGCTGGCTGAACTGCTGACCTGAAGATCGGCAGTTCGAATCCGCAAGACAGGGTGTTGGCCCTAGCTCTCCTGCCAACCTAGCTGTTTGAAAACATACAAATGTGAGTAGATAAATAGGTACCACTTCAGGTGGGAATAAGGCAAGAGACGCTCCAGCCAATCTTGCCGTCCAGACGATTGGGAAGTAATCAACACTCCTCGGCTTGAAAATTGAGAAAAGCACCTCCCAGAAGCCAGAGATGAGCACTGCCTCCAGAAGCCGGAAATGAAAGGAGAAGCCTTGCCTTTGTTTACGTTTGTATATTTCACTGTATCTGTGATTGTAAAGGCATTGAATGTTTGCCTATGTGTGTAAATACTGTAATCTGCTCTAGACAGTCCAGGTCCAGGCTATTTGGCTGACCACATCCCCTTGTATGAACCTGCATTCCAGACGCTGAGATACCCGTCAGGAGAGGCCCTTCCTTCTCTCGGTCCCACCTCCATCTCAAGCCCAGTGGGTGGGAACAAGAGGAAGTGGGCCTTCCTTCTTGGTGGCAAATGCTCCTCAACTCTACAACTCCCTTCTTCTTCCCAAGGAAGCCAGAATGGCCCCCTCCTTGCTGTCCTTCTGGCGGCAGGTTAAAACCTTTCAATTCAGGCAGGCTTTTAAAGATGGTATTTAAGACCATCAAGAGCTGCTGTGATTTTGTGTCCTGTTTTGTCTTTCAAGAACAGCCTTGAAACACTGTGGAAAACTGCTTTACTTCAGCAAAACATAAAGTATAGCACACTCTGGAATAATGCGAAAGGAAGCAAGGAAGTCTTAGGGTAAACACAGTTCTTAGTCTGTGTTAAATTCCCAAATCAAATAGCAGACTTACGTCAGACAAAGAAACAGCAATAAAACCTTAGGAGCAGTTTTCCAGATGCAGACTTGAAGCAGGCACAAGGGGAGCGAAGAGTCAGTTGGTTACCAGCAAGAGCGGGCTGCACCTGCTTCTGCTTCATAGCCCTGAGTCACCTTCCAGCTGCTAGGGCAGTTAGAATCATAGAATAGTAGAGTTGGAAGAGACCTCATGGGCCATCCAGTCCAACCCCCCGCTAAGAAGCAGGAAATCGCATTCAAAGCACCCCTGACAGATGGCCATCCAGCCTCTGCTTAAAAGCCTCCAAGGAAGGAGCCTCCACCACAGTCCGGGGGAGAGAGTTCCACTGTAGAACAGCTCTCACAGTGAGGAAGTTCTTCCTGATGTTCAGGTGGAATCTCCTTTCCTGTAGTTTGAAGCCATCGTTCCGTGTCCTAGTCTGCAGGGCAGCAGAAAACAATCTTTCTCCCTCCTCCCTACGACTTCCCCTCACGTATTTGTACATGGCTAACATGTCTCCTCTCAGCCTTCTCTTTTGCAGGCTAAACATGCCCAGCTCTTTAAGCCGCTCCTCATAGGGCTTGTTCTCCAGACCCTTAATCATTTTAGTCGCCCTCCTCTGGACGCTTTCCAGCTTGTCAACATCTCCCTTCCACTGCGGTGCCCAGAATTGGATACAGTATTCCAGGTGTGGTCCTAATTACTCAGCTGCATTTCTGGCAGCTATTCTAGCTGAACGACATCTCTGCTCTGTTTCCTTTCGCCTCTCCTGAAATGTGGGTACTTGCAAAATCTCCTCCTCAGATTCCAACTCACCTTCAGATTCATGAACACTTTCCTGCTCCCCTTGGAATCCCTAACATCTTGTAATGTGATTTTAAACCTGCACTGTTTTAATACTAATGTTGTTTGATACTGTTTTAATCTTTGTATACTTGTATATTTTAAGTTGAACTGAAATGCTTTGAGTTGTCGGCCGCTTTAAGTCTCCATATAGAAAGAAAAAGCGGGATATAAATATAATAATAATATGCAGATACCCCCACTGTTTGACTAATTCAAGCTTGCTAATTTGCAACATCCACACTTGCTTTAAGCAGACCAGGGTCATTATTCCACAGGTATATATTGCCTCACTAGCAACAGAACCTCTGTAGATGCCATTAGCCACAGATGAACATAAAACATCAGGACAGAATGCTACTGGAACAGGGACATACAGCCCAAAAAACTCACAGCGACCGAGATTCTGGCCATGAAAGCCTTTGACAATGCATTATACATATGTTGCCTGCAACTTGCTCCATATCATTTTTAAAACTTTGTGAAGTTTTCAAACTGTTTTCAAAAAGACCATGTGCAGAGTGTGCATTGCAGCAATCCAAATTTTTCGTCTTGGGAACGTAAAAGCTGTTATAAAATATACCCACAAATGCCATTCCATCTGACCCCATTCTGCCAAGAAAGGAGGACACAATCAAAACTCTCCCAACAGACAGCCATCCAGCCTCTGCTTGTTGTTGTTATTTACAGTAGAGTCTCACTTATCCAACACTTGCTTATCCAACGTTCTGGCTTATCCAATGCATTTTTGTAGTCAATGTTTTCATTACATCATGATATTTTGGTGCTAAATTCGTAAATACAGTAATTACTACATAGCATTACTGCATATTGAACTACTTTTTATGTCAAATTTGTTGTCTAACATAATGTTTTGGTGTTTAATTTGTAAAATCATAACCTAATTTGATGTTTAATAGGCTTTTCCTTAATCTCTCCTTATTATCCAAGATATTTGCTTATCTAACGTTCTGCCGGCCTGATTACGTTGGATAAGTGAGATTCTACTGTACTATTATAATCATCAGAACCAAATAATTGTAGAGTTGGAAGGGACTCCATCCAGTCCAACTCAATTCTGCCAGGCAGGAAGACACCATCAAAGTCCTCCTGACAGACGGCCATCCAGTCTGTTTACAACTAGAGAAGGAGACTCTTCCGGACTCTCAAATACTCTATATTCCACCACTGAGAAGCTCTGATCGTTAGGAAGGCCTTCTTAATGTTTAGTTGGAATCCTTTTTCATGTCATTTGAAGCCATTGCTCCATTGTGTCCTGGTCTCTGGAGAAGCAGAAAGGAAGGTGGCCCTTTCCTCCTCAATGGGACATCCTTCCAAATATCTAAACGAGGCTCTCCTGTTCCTGTCTCTTCTCCAAGCTAAACATCTCCAGCTCCTGAAGATGTTCCTCAAAGAGATTCTTGGCTTCCAAACGTCTGACCATTTCGTCGGCCCTTCTCTGGACCCCTTCCATCTTGTCCATCTTGTCCATCTCCTCTTTGAATTTTGGGACAGGGTTATTATCACAGATGAGGTCTGACCAAATCCAAATAGTCTATGGCTATCCTCCTACAGAAGCCTACAGAGGAACATACATTTCACTGGGCACATTCCTTTATAGCTGTGGTTCTCCACTTGTGGGTCTCCAGATGTTTTGGCCTTCAACTCCCAAAAATCGTAACAGCTGGTAAACTGGATGGGATTTCTAGGAGTTGTACACCTGGGGGCCCACAGGTTGAGAACCACGGCTTTATATGGACAATGGCCTCCCTCGATCTAGACACTATCCTCCTCCTATAGAGGCCTACAGAGGACCATGCCCTTCTCGGGACGCATTCCTTTGTAGTCCTTCTATGACAAGTGTATCTCGACCCACTTATACTTTCTTCTTGTGGATCTTGCTGTGCATCATAAGGCGCTGGCTCTGACCGAAGCTCTTCCCGCACTCGAAGCACTTGTAGAGCTTGTCCACGGCGTGGGTCTTCTGGTGATAGATGAGGCTCGAGCTGCAGCTGAACTTCTTCCCGCACTCCATGCAATGGTACGGCTTCTCTCCCGTGTGGATCTTCTCGTGGATGCGGAGGCTGGAGCTCTGGGTGAAGCACTTCCCACACTCGAAGCACTTGTAGGGCTTCTCCCCCGTGTGGGTCCTTTGGTGGAAGGTCAGGTTGCGGTTGTTGCTGAAGGTCTTGCCGCAGTCCAGACAATTGTAGGGTTTCTCTCCAGTGTGGACCCGCTGGTGGAGGTTGCGGTGCGAGCTCTGGCTGAAGGTCTTACCACACTCAAGGCACTGGTAGGGCTTCTCCCCGGTGTGGGTCCGCTGGTGGGACACCAGGTGTGGCCTCTGGTGGAAGCTCTTCCCACACTCCTGGCACTCGTAGGGCTTCTCCCCGTTGTGGATCCGTTTATGCAACCGGAGGTAGGAGTTGTAGCTGAAGCTCTTCCCACACTCCAAGCATTGGTACGGCTTCTCCGCGGTGTGGACCCTCATGTGCAGGTTCAACTTGGTGCTGCTCCGGAAGCTCTTCTGGCACTGCGAGCAGGTGTACGGCTTCTCGTCGGTGTGGATCCGGAGGTGCTGGATCAGGCTGGTGCTGTGGCTGAAGTCCTTCCCGCATTCCATGCATTTGTACGGCTTCTCCCCGGTGTGGATCTTCTTATGCGAAGCCAGGCTGGAGGTGAAGCGGAAGGCCCTCCCGCACTCCAGACATTTGTACGGCTTCTCCCCGGTGTGGATTCTCTGGTGTTTCACGAGGATCGCCTTCCAGCCGTAGCTCTTCCCGCAATCCGAGCATTTGTAGAGTTTCTCTCCCGAGTGGATGCGCCGGTGTGTGGCGAAGCCCTTCATGTCGCTGAAGCTCTTTCCGCACTCGGGGCATTTGTACGGTTTCTCTTCGGTGGGGATGATCTCGGGTGAAAGCTTGTCTCCCTTTTTCCTCTGAAAGTCCTTTTGGCATTTCGGACACCGATGTGTCTTTTGGCGAGCTGCCTCCGTGCCGTGATTGAAGTCCACCCCACACTCCACGCATTTGTGCCGTTGTTCTCTGGTGTGGATCCGATGATGCGAACTAAGGTGTGCGCTGCGGCGGAAGCTCTTTCCGCATTCCAAGCATTTATACAGTTTCTCCCCAGAGTGAATTTTCTGGTGTGTCTTAAGGCTGGCCTTCTTAGCGAAGACCTTCCCGCAATCCACGCATTGATAGGGTTCTTCGGTGCAATGGCCCCTCACGTGTGAGGTAAGGTTTCCCTCCTGACTATAGCACTTTCCACACACCGAACACTGATATGGTGTCCCTTCTGTATGTATTCTCCGGTGGAGAGTAAAACTCCTTCTATACCGGAAACACTTTCCGCATTCCAGGCATATATGGGGCTTCTCCTCTGTCTGAGAGTTAGGACTAGATTTGGGCAGGACTCTTCTCCCAAGTGAAGAGCGGCCATTCTTCTTTTTCTTTCCCTTTGGGATTCGAATCGGGATTTGAGAAGGGTCATCCGCAAGCCAAGGAGTCGGTATACTCCACTCAATCTCTGCTAGGTTTTCCTTTGACGTCCTTGATACTTCTTCCTCAAAGACTTCTTCCTTCACTTCTTTTTCCAAAATTCTTGAGTCTTCTTCTTCCTCAAAGACTTCTTTCTCCAGTGTCCTTGATTCTTCTTCCTCAAAGACTTCTTCCTTCACTTCTTTCTCCAACATTCTTGAGTCTTCTTCTTCCTCAAAGACTTCTTTCTCCAGTGTCCTTGATACTTCTTCCTCAAAGACTTCTTTCTCTAGTGTCCTTGATTCTTCTTCCTCAAAGACTTCTTCCTTCACTTCTTTTTCCAAAATTCTTGAGTCTTCTTCTTCCTCAAAGACTTCTTCCTTCACATTTTTCTGCGGCATCCTTGATTCTTTATCTTCCTTAAAGACTTCTTCCTTCACTTTTTCTTGTAGCATCATTGACTCTTCGTCTTCCTCAAAGACTTCTTCCTTGATTGCTCTTGAGATCACCTGCCATGGTTCTGGAGAACAATCTTCCCCATGACCTGAAGAAATGACAAGGGGGACAATCCCTGATCAAAAAACGCAATTGGCTCTCCACATTTAATTTTGCTAATTTCATTATTTACAGATTCTATTAATATATGCTCTCAAGGACTTCCAGCATGACTCTATGGTCAGCTTCTACTGGACTCTGACTATAGAGTGATGCTGGATAACATGGTTCTATGGTCAACCTCTGCCAGAAGGTGTCTGTAGAACAAGCCTGGGCAAAATTTGGCCCTCCAGGTGTTTTGGACTTGTGGGAGTTCGAAGTCCAAAAGACCTGGAGGACCGAGATTGGCTTATGCCTGCTGGGGAAATATGTTACCAAGTGAGTGTACAGCGGAATCAGCAGCGTCCAGTTAACACCATGTGCAAAAGACTCAGACCAGGCAGAGGAATTAAAAGAACAAAAGGAAACTTTACTTGTTGAATTGGAGTTAAATAAACAATTCAGCAATCATACAATGTCCTTGTAGTTGCATAGGATCAATAACTAATCAATCAGCATTCAAAATATATACAGCATAGCATATTTAAATCAGCTACTTGACCATAGCTATAGAGAGCCTGTCTTTTTCTGTGCTCTCTCAGCAAGCTCAAATTCCAACTGGCAAACTCAGCCATCTGCCATCAAACCGATACATTGTTTTAGGCGTGGCTTCTCTCTCTGCAAAAAGAGCTCAGCTCTCCTTTTGCAGAGATCTCTTGCAAACATCTTTGCAAGGATTTCTTTACACACACACATAGCAATTTGGCGCAATAAAATACAGATACTTAGAGAGATACCTTCACATATTTGTAGGACCTCTAGAGCAATTCTATGTCTAACAGGCAGGATTCCTAGAGACAACACTTCTTCATCTGCAGGACTTCTAAAGCCATTCTATGTTCACCTTCCAGTGGGAGCTGATCCTGGAGCCACGCTTGTCACATTAATATAATGTGCAGATTTGATAAATGTGGATTTAATATGTGTGTGCATGGATGAATTCTATGAAAGGTGTATGGATGGGGTCTAATTTGACTGAAGACACAATTCTAAGATTAAGGCCTGCAATGACTAACTGCCTGCCTGCTGAACTGTAATTAAGTTTTTGTGGGCAAGATGGCGGCGCGTTAACAGCCCCTATGATTAGCTCCGCTGGGGAGGATCTTGAACTGCTGCTAGTCCCTAGGTTGGGCCCCCCCCCTCGTCACCAACTAGAGGGGCGAGATTGGTACATTGCCCTGGGGGGTTTGTGACCTACTGTGAGGTTATTGAACTGTTCCGAGGGCTCCGTCCGCGAGGAGAGGAGGAGGAGAGAGGAGTCCCGTCCGCCATTCCAAAGGTGCATCTGGAGAACCTTGAGAGCCGCTTGAGTTTGCAGCGTGGAGTTGCTGGCGGCTGGCGGCGGCAGGAATGGTGAGCGTGAGACGACTGCCCTAGCGCTTTTGGTGTGTTTGAAGTCGCGCCGGACCGGGCAGCCTCGGCTAGGCTTCCTTCCTTCCTTCCACCCTTGGCTGGGCCTCCTCCCTTCCCTCCACCCTCGGCCGTGGGAGCCGCGCCGGACCGGGCGACCTCTCGGAGCTGCTCGCCGGCTTGGGCCCGTTGTTTGGGGAGGCCTACCCCCATCCCAGCTCCAGCTGCCTCCTCTCCGGCGGTGGGGCGCGCGCCGAACCGGGCGGCCTCCGCTCCCCCCCTCCTTGGGCCTTCTCTCTGCCCTCTCCATCGGGTCTTCCTCTCGGCCTTTTCCATCGGCCTCATTAAGACTCTGGAAGCTGCGCCGAACCGGGCGGCTTCCTGGCATCGGTCTCAGTCTGTTGCTGGCTGCTCAGGGGGGAAGATTCAGACCTCCGGAGGCCGCGCCGAGCCGGGCGGCCTCCCCCCCCCCCCTTCACAGACCTTTCCTTCGGCCTTTGCGGAGGCAACGAACAGGGAGGCTGCCGGCCATTGGTCTTGGCCTTTTCCTGGCTACCTGGGAGAAGGATCTAGCCCCTGCAACAGCGCTGAAGAGACTTTGGCCCTAGAGGTCCGCGCCGAACTGGGCGACCTGCCTCAATCCTCTTTGGCCCCTACATAGGAAATTCTAGCCTCAGGAGGTCGCGCCGGACCGGGCGGCCTCCCTCGGCCCATTGCATCGGCTGCATCGGCTATACAAGCAGAACCAGGCGTTTGGAGGCCACGCCGGACCGGGTGGCTTCCACTAGTCTTCTTCTGACCTCGTGTTACTAGGGAAGACACTTTCGCTAGCTCTGCTCTCCTGCATCTGGAATTTACATCAAACTAGGTGGCCTCGAGACATCTTTAATTGGGTGGACTTGTATTAAGCAGCATTTATAAGATCCTCATAGTCTGCTGCCTGCCTTTTTTTCCCCCTCCTTTTGTGTGTATGTGTTTGTGTATGTGTGTCTTACAGAGTCGGGAGTGAGAAACTTTTATCTCTATGCAGGGAAACTGTATTGACCGTGATAGGTAGCGGGTTTTAACCTGGTATTAATGTCATAGGAAGCGATCACTTAGGTTTGAGAGTACCGTGAGTTTACTGATGGGTAATTGAGGGTTTAGAATGTGAATTGATGGTCTGTGTATGTTGGTGGATATACTGCTGAGTGAAAGCTTGACAGAAAGAGACTATAGGATTGAGGTGCTAATTTTGAAAGAGCAGAGTGGCATACTATAGGAAGGCTTTCTGAGAAGGTAATAAGAAATGAGTTGGAAGGAAACTCCGGGCAATAATGAACTCTCGCACTTATGTGATCTGTTGGGGAAATCGTTCGGTACTGTCCTGCAGCAGCTGGAAATACTGAACGCGAAGCTCGACCATCTCTTCAAGGGAATTTCCCTGATTGTGAAATACCCTTCTCCTACAGACACTATAACAACTATACCAACCAGGCTTATTAACTCAAATGAGGAACTAAACACTCCGGAAGGCCATGGAGAAATTAAGCTCAAGGAGCAGAAGGTGGTCGTCGGTCCAGGCCTTAGAGGGACTAGAGAGGAGGGTGGGCTTTTATCTGGGGGAGTGGGTTGGGGGAGGGTGGATGGGAAGGAAACCAACAATGTCCTGCAGAAGTCTAACACTGTGCTGCCCCCTGAATTGGCCGGACAATCTTTGGAGACTTCCTGCAACTCTCAACATCTATTACGAACAAACAAGGTTGCAGTGGAAGTTTCAGACTCGTTATTGAACAGAGGCAGGTGGACTTCTAAGCGAGCAGTCCAGGTATCTCTTGCTCAAATTTTATCCATAAGCTGGTCGGAAGTGAGAATCAAGACAATCGACTGGCTTTGTAGAGAATACCAATCCTGGAACCGCTCTTTGCGTCTTATCATTGGCTTGGAAGATAAAATATTAAGGGAAAAATTGTTTTTATGTGGGCCCAAACTGCAACTATGGGGCATCACTCTCAGGAGGGTTCTGGTAGACCCACTGATTCGCCCCTTGCACATCGGGCTGAGTATTGACGTTCAAGAATCCCCAATTCTAAGTCATGCTTACTCTATCTCCGAATCCCACAACAAGACTCCAGTCTTGTTTAGTCACCTTCCCATTCATGTTGATGATAAATCAACTGACCCCTCTCTCCCATTAGTGGAGAGAAGCTCCTTCTCTAAACAAACAAGTACCCTTGGAGGCTCTCCTTGCCAGGACAGCTGACTAGTCCCGGCAACTGGCAATTCCACCCAGTTTATCCATCAGGGGGAAGAAGGCTTTCATGGTGGTGGCCCCATTGAGGTGATATGGGGGAGGAGAAAGCACGGTCACTATCGACCCGGGGAGAAGCGCAACAGAGTTTTTGCGACCCTGGAGAGGTCTAGGTGCGGTAGTCTTCAGGACAGACCCCCCAACCTCAAGGTCCTGCTTTTGAACGCCAGATCCGTCAACGATAAAACAGCTATCATCCAGGATTTGGTCCTGGATGAGGGGGCGGATCTGGCATGCATCACCGAGACGTGGCTGGATGAGCTGGGAGGTGTGAATCTCACCCAGCTGTGTCCTCCAGGTTTCGGGGTGCATCAACAGGCCAGGGTTGGGGGGCGGGGAGGAGGAGCTGCGGTGATCTTTAGGCAGTCCATCGCCCTGATCAGATGCGCCGTTCCGCAATCTCCGAGGTTCGAGTGTGTTTTCCTGAAGGTGGGAGCCCGAGACAGCTTGGGGATTCTGCTGGTGTACCGTCCACCCCGCGACCCAGCAGTCTCTCTGTCTGAGCTAGCAGAAGTGGTCTCTAATGCGGCTCTTGTCTCCCAACAACTGATAGTGTTGGGAGACTTTAACATTCATGCTGAGACCACATTGACAGGAGCAGCTCAGGATTTCATGGCTGCCATGACAACCATGGGGCTGTCTCAAATTATATCTGGGCCCACACATCAGGCAGGACACACCTTGGACCTTGTTTTTGTTGTGGACGGTGGGACAGTCAGAGTGGAAGAGCAAAATATTCTTCCATTGTCATGGTCTGACCATCATCTGATCTGTTTAAGTATCGCCGTTTCTTCTAACCTCCACAGGGGTGGTGGACCCATTAAGATGGTCCGCCCCAGGAGACTGATGGATCCGGATGGACTTCTGAGTCTCTTGGGGATCTTCCTGTCTTGGAGACTGGCGATCCTGTCGATGCCCTGGCTGATCGCTATAACAGGGAGTTGGCAAGGGCACTAGACACGATCGCTCCCGAACGTCCCCTCTCGCTACGTAGAGCCACGTCGACTCCTTGGTTCACTGAGGAGCTGGCCGTGATGAAGCGTGAGCGGAGGGGACTAGAGTACATCTGGAGGAAATCTCGGGATGTGTCTGACCAAGCACGGACTAAAGCCGCTATTAGGGCTTACTCCGTGGCTTTGCGAGCAGCCAGGAAAGCTTTCACGACTGCCCGCATAGCGTCTGCGGCCAATAGGCCATCGGAGTTGTTCCGAGTTGTTGGGGAGCTCCTACGGCCTCCTGAGGCACAGGGGCTTCCCGATGACTCGGCAACTAGGTGCAGCGATTTCGCTCACCATTTTGCAGGCAAAGTTGCTCAGATACGCCTTGAGCTAGACTCCAGTTTAATTGTAGCTCCAGAGGAGGTAACCGAGGTACCTGTCTGTTCGATCTTATGGGATTCTTTCCGGCTTGTTCTTCCTGATGACGTGGAGGGGATTCTCGGGTCTATGAGGGCGACCACCTGCGCTCTGGATCCTTGCCCCTCCTGGTTGGTCAAGCTGGCCAAAGATGGGTTGTTGGATTGGTTTGTGACCATAATAAATGCCTCTTTGGTTCAGGGGTCAGTTCCATCCTGCTTTAAGCAGGCGGTAGTAAAACCACTATTAAAAAAGCCTTCGCTTGATCCATCTATTTGTAACAACTACAGACCAATCTCCAACCTCCCATTTTTGGGCAAGGTGCTGGAGCGGGTGGTTGCCAAGCAGCTCCAGGAGTTTCTCGATGACGCTGATTTTCTGGACTGCTCGCAGTCTGGCTTCAGGCCTGGGCACAGTACCGAGACGGCTTTGGTCGCCTTGGTGGATGACCTCCGCAGAGAGCTGGACAGGGGGAGTGTGACCCTGCTGGTTCTCTTGGACATCTCAGCGGCTTTCGATACCATCGACCATGGTATCCTTCTGGGGAGGCTCTCTGGGATGGGGCTTGGTGGCACTGTGCTGCAGTGGCTCCGGTCCTTCTTGGGGGGTCGTTCCCAGATGGTGAAGCTGGGGGACTCCTGCTCGGACCCCTGGCCATTGACCTGTGGGGTCCCGCAGGGGTCTATTCTATCCCCCATGCTATTCAACATCTACATGAAACCGCTGGGAGAGGTCATCCGGAGTTTTGGAGGGCGTTGCCATCTCTACGCAGATGACACGCAAATCCACTACTCGTTCCCACCTGACTCCAAGGAAGCCCCTCGGGTGCTGAACCAGTGCCTGGCCGCTGTGGCGGACTGGATGAGGAGGAACAAGCTGAGGATCAATCCTGACAAGACAGAGGCCCTCCTGGTCAGTCGCGCGTCGGATCGGGGTATTGGGTGGCAACCTGTCCTGGACGGGGTTGCACTCCCCCTGAAATCACAGGTCCGCAGTTTGGGGGTCCTTCTGGACTCAGCGCTGACGCTTGAGGCTCAGGTGTCGGCGGTGGCCGGGAGGGCCTTCGCACAACTCAAACTTGTGCGCCAACTGCGACCATACCTCGTGAAGTCTGACTTGACCACGGTGGTGCATGCCTTAGTTACCTCTAGACTGGACTACTGTAATGCGCTCTACGTGGGGCTTCCCTTGAAGACGGCCCGGAAACTACAATTGGTTCAGCGCTCGGCGGCCAGATTAATTACAGGGGCGAGCTACAGGGAGAGATCTACTCCCCTGTTCAAAGAGCTCCACTGGCTGCCGTTCACCTTCCGGTCCCAATTCAAGGTGAATACCATCATTTATAAGGCCCTAAACGGTTTGGGACCCACCTACCTTCGTGACCGTATCTCCTATTATAAACCTATTCGATCCCTCCGCTCATCCGGGGAGGCCCTTCTTTCGCCACTGCCTCTATCCCAGGCCCGTCTAGTGGGAACGAGAGAGAGGGCCTTTTCTGCTGTGGCCCCCCGACTGTGGAATTCATTGCCCTCTGAGATCAGGCAAGCCCCCACCTTATTGGCTTTTAAGAAAGATCTAAAAACGTGGCTTTTTCGATGTGCCTTCGGGGAGTAAATGTTATATACCTCTTGATTACTCCCCTGGGATTCTATCCTTTGGACTGTTTGGACTGTTCCATCTTATACCCCTGTTCTCTTTATTTATATGCCTCTCTCTCCCGAGTTTTTAATTAAATGTTCATGTGGCCCGCCCTGTCTGCTCTGATTTGCGTTGTAATGTATATGATTATTTTTGTACTATTATATTGTGTTATGATATATTGTTTTATTTTGTTATATTGTATCGTGTCTGGGCATGGCCCCATGTAAGCCGCCCCGAGTCCCCATTGGGGAGATGGTGGCGGGTTATAAATAAAGTTTTATTATTATTATTATTATTATTATTATTATTATTATTATTATTAAATGTTGCTGTTAAGAACTGTGGCAAATGATTAACTGTTGACATTGCTGACCTGATGAACATGTTTACATAGATCAGAGACAATGGCTCTTTTAAGTTAAGGAAATGTTTACAAGGTAAACAATGGGATGGGTTTTTAAAATATTTTATTTTTACTTTTAGTGTGTTCTAACAAGGTAATTATGTTGTGTTAAATTGTCGAATGTGCCTATTTCATTTTATTGTCTGTATGGTTTCTTCCCAGCAATTGAATGTTTGCCTTACCGTCCTGAGTCCCTTCGGGAAGATAGGGCTATATACAAATAAAGTTGTTGTTGTTATTATTATTATTATTTTATTGTATGACACAGCAAACAAGATAGACATGCTGGATTTCATATCACAAAATCACAAGTGGAACACTTCCCAAATGTCTAGGACTGTGTGATGTATGTTGTTGTTGTTGTTATTGTTGTTGTTGTTGTTGTTGTTGTTGTTGTTATTATTATTATTATTATTATTATTATTATTATTATTATTATGGTTCTTTATGTTAAGAAGGAAGACAACACAGACTGCTTGTGTTACCAACAAGAAGAGTCAACATCTGCCAGGAAACTGAGATGAAGCCAGGATGTTTCAGGCTGGCCAAACAACCTGTCAGTAATTTACAACTTTGGGACAACATCAGCGAAATATTGCTATATAAAGGGACCTTATTACAATCCAAAAAGTGTGGCATGCTCTGCTCCATTGGGAAGGAGATTGTGTACTTTGGAGAGTGTCAGATCTGCAAGGGAAAGCAGGATTCTGGACACTTTGCCTCCTTTTCTCATGGGAAGACAAAGGAGTGAATTTTGGAGTCATGTTCTTTTTGGCGTTTTAGAATTTTTGGTGCGTTGGCAGGCTGCAGAGAAAGCAGGGTCTGGCCTAAAAGGAGGTGTTTTTGATGGTGGAAGAATGGAGAAATGGTAATCATAAAAACTATTTTTTATCTATGTAATGTAGTCATGAGAGATAGGGTAACGGTTTAAGAGGTTTCTCCATTATCCAAAATGCTTGGGACCAGAAGTATATTGGATTTTGGGGATTTTTGCAACACCTCTATTTGCAAATATGTGCACAATAAAATATCTTGGAGATGGGACTACAGTCTAGACATGAAAATTCTACATTTTATATATACCTTAAGTATATTGTCTTAAGGTTTTTTGTGCAAAATATTTTTTTCATAACTTGGCGCATGAAGTAAGGTTTGTGGATATAGAATGATCAGAAATAAAAAGTGTCACGATCTCATTAGAAGGGGCCTCTAAAGGACGTCCAGCTCAATCCACTTCTGCCGTGCAGGAAAACACAACCCAAGTCCTCCCGACAAATGGCTATCGAGTCTGTGCTTACAGCACGGGACAGAGAAAAAGCAGAACTACTCAACAGCTTCTTTGCCTCAGTCTTCTTTCTCCCAAAAGGTTAACAGAGCTCAACTTGGAGGAAATGGAGCAGAGAATGCAGGAGGAGAAAAACAGCACAAGAACGTCTAGTTATTCCGAAAGGATTCAAGACTTTTAAGAAGAGATAATGCAGCAGGAGAGGAAACGCAGAACAGAAGAGGTAAAGAGGCAACACAGGAATATCTGGCTAATCTAAACGGATTCAAGTCTCTTAAGGCCAGATGAACTACTTCCTCCAGAAAAAGAAGGAGACACCACAACTTTCTCAGGCACCAGCATATTCCACTGCTGAACAGTAGGGTTGTGTGTTTGGTGTGTATGTTCTTTGAATTCAGATCTAATTCGGAAGTTTAGCACTTTTGAAGAGAGTTCCGACCCACCTGCTCGCTATCCCCACCCCCAGTATTAAGAATTTGAATCAAAAGGAGCCTTCGATTCTTAAGCCTCGAATGTCTTCGGATGTAGCTGTGACCAAGCCTGCTGAGAGGTGAAGCCAAACCTGTTGGCATGCCTCTCAGCCAATCAGGGCTGACAAAGGAAGGAGGGGAAGGCAGAGCTGGAGGCAGAGATCGCTCTTGTACTTTTTTAAATAAAATGTTGTTTTTAAAAACTTTGAAAATTTTCAAAAAAAATCTGTGGATGAGTGAAACGAACGTTATGAAACTTGATAACAATAGCTTTAAAAATGAGGGAGACAGCCCCCCCCCCCCGAAATGTCCCCATTATAGTAATTTAATGGGAAGTGAGAAGAAACTATATGCCTGCGCTAAACTACATTTCTCAGAATGCAATGGGCTGCAGAAGCCAGCCGTGGCGTTCGGAATTGTGGGAGTTGGAGTCCAGTGGAGGGCCACTGCAAGGAGTAGATGGGGTGATGGTGACAGGGGATAGGGAAAAGGCAGAACTGCTTAATGCCTTCTTTGCCTCGGTCTTCTCACAAAAAGAAAGCCATCTTCAACCTCAGCAACACGGAATGGACGAAGGATTGGGGGAAATCCAACCCCAAATAGGGAAACAAGTTGTCCAGGAACACCTGGCCACTCTAAACGAATTCAAGTCCCCAGGGCCAGATCAGCTACATCCAAGAGTATTGAAGGAACTAGCGGAAGTTATTTCAGAACCACTGGCAATCATCTTCGAGAGTTCTTGGAGAACAGGAGAAGTCCCAGCAGATTGGAGGAGGGCGAATGTGGTCCCTATCTTCAAGAAGGGAAAAAAGAACGACCCAAACAATTACCGTCCGGTCAGCCTCACATCGATACCAGGCAAGATTCTGGAAAAGGTCATTAAGGAAGTGGTCTGCGAACACTTAGAAACAAATGCGGTCATTGCTAATAGTCAACACGGATTTACCAAAAACAAGTCATGCCAGACTAATCTGATCTCTTTTTTCGATAGAGTTACGAGTTGGGTCGATACAGGGAATGCTGTGGATGTAGCGTACCTGGATTTCAGTAAGGCCTTCGACAAAGTCCCCCACGACCTTCTGGCAAACAAACTAGTAAAATGTGGGCTAGACAAAACTACGGTTAGGTGGATCTGTAATTGGCTAAGCGAACGAACCCAAAGGGTGCTCACCAATGCGTCGTCTTCATCATGGAAAGAAGTGACAAGTGGAGTGCCGCACGGCTCCGTCCTGGGCCCGGTTCTGTTCAACATCTTTATTAACGACTTAGACGAAGGGTTAGAAGGCACGATCATCAAGTTTGCAGATGACACCAAACTCGGAGGGATAGCTAACACTCCAGAAGACAGGAGCAGAATTCAAAACGATCTTGACAGACTAGAGAGATGGGCCGAAACTCACAAAATGAAGTTCAACAGGGACAAATGCAAGATACTTCACTTCGGCAGAAAAAATGGAAATCAAAGATACAGAATGGGGGACGCCTGGCTTGACAGCAGTGTGTGCGAAAAAGATCTTGGAGTCCTCGTGGACAACAAGTTAAACATGAGCCTACAATGTGATGCGGCAGCTAAAAAAGCCAATGGGATTTTGGCCTGCATCAATAGGGGAATAGCGTCTAGATCCAGGGAAGTCCTGCTCCCCTCTATTCTGCCTTGGTCAGACCACACCTGGAATCACACTGTGTCCAGTTTTGGGCACCGCAGATGAAGGGAGATGCTGACAAGCTGGAAAGCGTCCAGAAGAGGGCGACTAAAATGATTAAGGGTCTGGAGAACAAGCCCTATGAGGAGAGGCTTAAAGAGCTGGGCATGTTTAGCCTGCAGAAGAGAAGGCTGAGAGGAGACATGATAGCCATGTACAAATATGTGAGGGGAAGTCCTAGGGAGGAGGGAGCAAGTTTGTTTTCTGCTGCCCTGCAGACTAGGACACGGAACAATGGCTTCAAACTACAGGAAAGGAGATTCCACCTGAACATCAGGAAGAACTTCCTCACTGTGAGAAGGGCTGTTCGGCAGTGGAACTCTCTCCCCCGGGCCGTGGTGGAGGCTCCTTCCTTGGAGGCTTTTAAGCAGAGGCTGGATGGCCATCTGTCGGGGGTGCTTTGAATGCGATTTCCTGCTTCTTAGCGGGGGGTTGGACTAGATGGCCCTTGAGGTCTCTTCCAACTCTACTATTCTATGATTCTATGATTCTATGAAAACACCTGGATGGAGAACCAAGGTTGGCCCACGCCTGCTGTGTAGCCAACTCTCAGTTGTAGAATCACCTGGATGGCCTAGAAAACCCAAAGGACCTCTCTCTAGGCCTCACCAGGTCCTCCAGGGTGACATCTGCTTAACATCCAGTGGATGAACAATATGGAATGATCTAGGAAACACCTAAAGAGGACATAATATGGTCCAAATTTGGTCAACAACACCACAGGAACCAGTCCGACAGCTATGGGGCCGTACTGTATTTGTGGGTGTGAAGGTCCAACATCAATTGAAGGTCAAGGAAGGAACCAAGAGAGAGCAGATCCTTACCAGGAGGGGCCTCGTTCCCACAATCCCCTTCTTCCATGACGTCCGCGGTGCAGGATCCTCCTCCGTTATCAAAGCCAGGTCCGCCAGAAAGGCTCGAGAAAGGAAGACAGCCGAGTCTGCTCCAGGGATCGAGCCACTCACCTCGGACATCAGCTGTTTCGGGATTTCGGATTCCTGGATCTGTAACGAAGCCATTCAAAAGGTTTAGGCCCGGGCTGTGGCGCAGGCTGGTGAGCAGCCAGCTGCAACAAATCACTCTGACCAAGAGGTCATGAGTTCGAGGCCAGCTCGGAGCCTGCATTTGTCTTTGTCTTTGTTCTATATTAAGGCATTGAATGTTTGCCTTATATGTGTAACTAGCTGTGCCCGGCCACGCGTTGCTGTGGCGTATGGGAATTCTTTGTTAGGTAGGTGGAATAACAGTGAATAGCTTTGTAGCCTGAAAGCCTGGCCATTTTCTTATGTGAATCCTTGTTTGGTGAGGTGGAATAGAAAGGAACAGGCTTGCTGCTTGGAAGGTTAGGTAGTTGCCTTTTAGGGGAATGTTTTTTGGGGGTGGTAGAATTGTAATGAATAGCCTCGGTGGTTCAAAGCCTGGGTGCTTGCTACCTAGGGGAAATCTTTGAGCGAGCTGATCCTGGGCAGCCATGCTGTCCCGAAAAATACTTTGAGTTCCGCACGCATGCGTACATTGCCTGTTGTGGGTTTTGGCCTTTTTTATGTTGTTGTGATTGTGTTTTTTGTGTGATTGTGTTGTATCTTACTGGAGGCACGGATGATGGATTTTGTTGCCAATTTTAGAGTTTGGGGGGTGTTGGGTTTTGTTGTTTTGTGAGTCACCGTGATGCCAAAAGCCTTTTATATATATAGATGTGATCCGCCCTGAGTCCCCTTCGGGGTGAGAAAGAAGGGCGGGATATAAATACTGTACATAATTAAATAAATAAACTTCCATTCTATGCCTAATTTTTATTTTGTGTATTTTAATATATATTTTATGGAAATATGTTTTAATATGTGTATTCTACAGAGTGTTCATAAACAATTATGTGCTTTGGTTATGTGTTTAACAATGTTGTAACCCGCCTCGAGCCGTAACAAATATAATAATAATTATTAATATTATTTATCAGTCCATTTGGGACACAAAATCTCACAATTTCGGAGGACATACTGGAAAAACCACTAAGGAAACCCTAGGAAACAAATTCCCCTAACCAGGGAGAACAGCAAGGCACCCATTCCGTTAAAAGTGAGTTCATGATGAAATTAAAAAATGAGACCAATAGATAGACAATGCTATAATTGTTGGAAATATCACAGCCAACTTGAATGGGATAAAGCAACAACAATGAGGGGAAAGCGGAGAATCCCTATATTGGGATAAAGACTTTTTTTGAGCAAGGAAACTGCGACACAAAGGAATAATAATAATTTTCTCTGGATGCTGCTGACAATCCCAATTGAAATCTCCAATGCTTAAATATTTTTTTCCAGTTTTAAAATATACAGATTTTTCTTGTTTCAAATGCATAGTTTTCTATAATTACCAGGAGCAGGTCTTTTGCAAAGTAAATGGGTCTTAGTCTATAATATTATATGGACTGCATAAATACAGTTGGGTGTCCCCTGGGCAACACTTCTTGTAAACGGCTAATCTTTCAAAACCTAAAAGCATTGCTTTTTAAACACTTTAAATTGGAGGTGTGTTATAATATAATATTTTATCATAACATACAGTAGAGTCTCACTTATCCAACACTCGCTTATCCAACGTTCTGGATTATCCAACGCATTTTTGTAGTCAATGTTTTCAATATATCGTGATATTTTGGTGCTAAATTCGTAAATACAGTAATTACAACATAACATTGCTGCGTATTGAACTACTTTTTCTGTCAAATTTGTTGTCTAACATGATGTTTTGGTGCTTAATTTGTAAAATCATAACCTAATTTGATGTTTAATAGGCTTTTCATTAATGCCTCCTTATTATTCAACATATTTGCTTATCCAACATTCTCCCGGCTCGTTTATGTTGGATAAGTGAGACTCTACTGTATATCTATCTATCTATATAAATGAGTGATGGCATCACGGCGACCCACAAAACAACAAAACTACAGGCCTCCCAACCTCGAAATTTGACAACACAACCCATCATCCATGCCTCTAGGTTGATACAACAAAAAGAAAAGAAAAAGAAAGTCCTAATTAGAGGGAGAGCAATAATTGTTTTTATCCAATTGCTGCCAGTTCAGAGGGCTAATCTTGTCAGGGTATTGTGAATTGTGTGAAATGTTGAAATCAATCTAGGCTGTTAGAAATGCCTTCTGTGTGAGTTTCGGCAAGGCATTTCAGTAACTATGGAGCTAATAAGAACCTGCTTTGACTGACGTATCACAGGACCAATGGGGTCAAGTTTGTTTGACCGGGACTTCCTTCTTGGTCTGTGGAATGCAGGGGAGTGTCGTCTGTTAGTGTGTGTGTTCGGCTTGAGCATTCGCTGGAGATGGACTATGATTGCTATGCTCTGTACCCGAGGGGACACAGCCATGTGTCCGGGATTTATTGTGAATATCTGCAACTGTAAATAGCTATGTAAATAGAGTTAAACAACAGTTAAACAACTGACCCTTCGCCTGCTGGAGTGTTTGTTGACCAGTGCTGATTCTCCGCATGGGAATACAGCCTGGAGAAGGAGGTGAGACTGGGATGATGTTTTTGGAACCCACTCTGCACGGCAACCAGGGTCTCACCCCAGCGTCGTCACCGCTGACAAATCTCTGCCCACTTGGTCTCCTAGCAACCAACTCAGCCAAGGGACAGCCAGGGTTCAGTTAGGGGACAGGCAGATTTAGGCCTCACTTAGGCCTCTTCCACAAATTATCTAATTTGCACTGGATTATATGGCAGTGTAGACTCAAGGCCCTTCCACCATACTTCGCCACAGTGGCTGGGCACAGCTAGTAGTATTATATATTAAGACTCATTTACTTTGCAAAATACCTGCTCCTGGTAATTATAGAAAACTATGCATTTAATATAATATAATCTATCTATACATATAATAAAAGTGAAAATTTGTCTGTGTGTATGTGACACAAGTGTCCGCTCACACAGACAACCTTTGGCCTCCACAAACAGGATATAGTTCCCAGTGCTGAGGAGCCACCAACTCACCCCCTCCCAGGACATTGCAGGTTACAGCGAGCACATCCCAGGGTACCTTTCTCTCTCCATTTGCATGACCCCGCCCACTGCCTGTCTCTTAACCCTTTCCTACCCTTTCCTATGGCACACAGCAAAACTGAACAGCTTGGAGAAGTCTGGGGAGAATTCACCATGGTTTATAGGAGTTGTAGAAACTGGGATGTATAGTTCACTTGCAATCTCAGAGCACTCTGAACCCCACCAACAATGGACCTGGACACTGAACCCATGTGATGACAGATCTGGACCAAACTTGGCACACAAATTCAACATGGCCAACTGGGAATACTGGTGATTGACCTTTATCTCTGGGAGTTATAATTCACCTGTGTTCCATGAGCCCTCTGAACCCCACCAATGACGGATCTGGACCAAACTTGGTACACAGACCTAATGCTGCCAACTCAGGGGATAGATCTTGGCACCAGAGAGTTATAGTTCACCCGTATTCAGAGAACACTGAACCCAGCAAGTGACGGATCTGGACCAAACTTGGCACACAGACCCAGCATGGCCAACTGGGTATACTGGGGGAGTTTTCAGAGGATCGAGCAATTATTTTGGGAATTGTAGTTCACCCACACCCTTATGCATTTTCTAATGGGAGCATTCATAAAAAACAACGAAAGACTGAATTTTTTTTCCTAAGACATAGCATAACATAGGACCAAACTAATACTACCTCACATCCAAAAACAAACAAGGCCCTTTTCAAATAACCCGGGCATTGACAGCTACCTAGTGGCACAGTGGGTTAAACCAATGAGCTGCTGAACTTGCTGACCAAAAGGTTGGCGGTTCGAATCCAGGGAGCAGGGTGAGCTTCTGCTGTTAGCCCCAGCTTCTGCCAACCTAGAAGTTGGAAAACATGCAAATGTGAGTAGATCAATAGGCACCGCTCCGGCGGGAAGGTAACGGCGTTCCATGTAGTCAATGTCGGCCACATGACCTTGGAGGTGTCTACGGACAACGCCGGCTCTTGGGCTTAGAGCACCAACCCCCAGATTCGGACACGATTAGCCTTAATGTCAAGGGGGAAACCTAATATAATAGGGTCTTGGGCACTGAAAACTGCACTTTATTTAGGTTCTGACTTAGGGTCAGGGATCCCTCTTATGTATTTTATTATTGTTTTCTTCTTGTGGTTAGTTGTTTACATTTTAAAAAAATAATTATACTAATAATAATAATAATAATGGTCAAGATTGCACTTTAGATTTTGATATTGGCCATAGTCAATTCAGCTGTAACGTGGTTCTCTTATTTATTTTGTTGTTGTGATTTATATCCCACTTTCCTCTCTTAAAACAGGAAACTCCTATTAATCCAGTTTAGGGATCTTTCCTCGCATCGTTACTGTTGTTTATATGCCATCAAACTGGCTTCAGTATTTCCAAACATTATTATGTTTTTTTAAAAAAATTTCTGAAATGACTTTAAGAATGTATTTCCCAGAGGGAAGAGGCCTTGAGAATCTCTTAAGTGAAATATTCCAAAATTGTCTATATTGGTGGCTGAGAGAGTGGCACCTTTGCTTTCTGATGGTTCACCATCCACCAATCCTACTTCATGGTAAATACATATAGTAAAGGTAAAGGTTTCCCCTGATGTTAAGTCTAGTTGTGTCCGACTCTGGGGGTTGGTGCTCATCTCCATTTCTAAGCCAAAGAACCGGCGTTGTCCGTAGATGCCTCCTAAGTCATGTGGCCACGGGCATGACTGCATGGAGCTTCTGCCAACTTAGCAGTTCGAAAACATGCCAATGTGAGTAGATCAATAGGTACTGCTCCGGCGGGATGGTAACGGCGCTCCATGCTGTCATGCCAGTGGCCACGTGACCTTGGAGACGTCTACGGACAACGCCGGCTCTTCGGCTTAGAAATGGAGATGAGCACCAACCCCCAGAATCGGACACGACTGGACTTAACGTCAGGAGAAACCTTTACCATTACTTTAGAGATAAATACACTATATACATATACATATACATACATACATACATATATCATAACCTATTTTGATGTTTAATAGGCTTTTTCTTAATCTCTCCTTATTATCCAACATATTCACTTATCCAACATTCTGCTGGCCCGTTTAGCTTGGATAAGTGATATATATATATATATATCACTTATCCAAGCTAAACGGGCTATATAAAAAAAAAAGAGTGATGGAATCAGGCCACCGGACAAAACAACAAAACTACAGGCCCCCCCAACCTCGAAATTTGACAACAGAATCCATCATCCACGCCTCTAGGTTGATACAACAAAAAGCAAAGAAAAATAAAGTCCTAATTAGAGGGAGAGCAATAATTGTTTTTATCCAATTGCTGCCAGTTAGAAGGCTAAGCTCCACACATAGACACCCTCTATCGTCACCACTTTCACAGTACACAAACAACCAAATGCATACTAAACATAAAGACAACCATACAACAGACATTCAATACCACCACTACCTCAACAATTTCTCACCAACACAACCAGACAACGCCACAGCAACGCGTGGCCGGGCACAGCTAGTATATATATATATATATATATATATATATATATATATATATATATACATATACAGTAGAGTCTCACTTATCCAAGCTAAACGGGCCGGCAGAATGTTGGATAAGTGAATATGTTGGATAATAAGGAGAGATTAAGAAAAAGCCTATTAAACATCAAAATAGGTTATGATTTTACAAATTAAGCACCAAAACATTATGTTATACAACAAATTTGACAGAAAAAGTAGTTCATTACACATTAATGCTATGTAGTAATTACTGCATTTACGAATTTAGCACCAAACTATCATGATATATTGAAAACATTGACTACAAAAATGCGTTGGATAATCCAGAACGTTGGATAAGCGAGTGTTGGATAAGTGAGACGCGTTGCTGTGGCGAAGTATGAGGCCCCTTCTACACAGCTGGATAAAATGCACACTGAAGTGGATTATATGACAGTGTGGACTCAAGATAATCCAGTTCAAAGCAGATAATATAAGATTATAAATGGGTTATATAGCTGTGTGGAAGGGCCTGGAGTCTACACTGCCATATAATCCAGTTAAAATCAGATAATTTGTATTTTATAGGCGGTGTGGAAGAGGCCTAAGTGAGGCCTAACTCTGCCTGTCCCCTGTGCTGAGTGGGTTGTTAGGAGACCAAGTGGGCGGAGCTTAGCCTTCTAACTGGCAGCAATTGGATAAAAACAATTATTCATCTCCCTCTAATTAGGACTTTATTTTTCTTTTCTTTTTGTTGTATGAATGTAGAGGCATGGATGAAGGGTTGTGCTGCCAAGTTTAATGTTTCTGGGATGTGTAGTTTTGTTGTTTTGTCCTAAGCTGAAATTTCATTACCCTTTTATATATATAGATATGAATTATAATGGATGTCTCTGAAAAAATATTCTATTTCCCGTGATATAATAAAAACATATAATTTATTGTGTGCATGTGAATATATATATATACACTATACATATATACATGCATTATGATGTATATCTGAAAAAATATTCTATCTCCCGTGATATAATAAAAACATATAATTTATTGTGTGTATGTGAAAATATATACGTATGTGTCTATGTGAATATATATACACTATACATATATACATGCATTATAATGTGTATCCGAAAAAATATTCTATCTCCCGTGATATAATAAAAACATATAATTTATTGTGTGTATGTGAAAATATATACGTATGTGTGTATGTGAATATATATACATATACACTATACATATATACATGCATTATAATGTGTATCTGAAAAAATATTCTATCTCCCGTGATATAATAAAAACATATGATTTATTGTGTGTATGTGAATATATATACGTATGTGTGTATGTGAATATATATACACTATACATATATACATGCATTATAATGTATATCTGAAAAAATATTCTATCTCCTGTGATATAATAAAAACATATAATTTATTGTGTGTATGTGAAAATATATACGTATGTGTGTATGTGAATATATATATACACTATACATATATACATGCATTATAATGTGTATCTGAAAAAATATTCTCTCTCCGGTGATATAATAAAAACATATAATTTATTGTGTGTATGTGAAAATATATACGTATGTGTGTATGTGAATATATATACACTATACATATATACATGCATTATAATGTATATCTGAAAAAATATTCTATCTCCTGTGATATAATAAAAACATATAATTTATTGTGTGTATGTGAAAATATATACGTATGTGTGTATGTGAATATATATATACACTATACATATATACATGCATTATAATGTGTATCTGAAAAAATATTCTCTCTCCGGTGATATAATAAAAACATATAATTTATTGTGTGTATGTGAAAATATATACGTATGTGTGTATGTGAATATATATATATACACTATACATATATACATGCATTATGATGTATATCTGAAAAAATATTCTATCTCCCGTGATATAATAAAAACATATAATTTATTGTGTGTATGTGAAAATATATACGTATGTGTGTATGTGAATATATATATATACACTATACATATATACATGCATTATAATGTATATCTGAAAAAATATTCTATCTCCCGTGATATAATAAAAACATATAATTTATTGTGTGTATGTGAAAATACATACGTATGTGTGTATGTGAATATATATATATACACTATACATATATACATGCATTATGATGTATATCTGAAAAAATATTCTATCTCCCGTGATATAATAAAAACATATAATTTATTGTGTGTATGTGAAAATATATATGTATGTGTGTATGTGAATATATATATATACACTATACATATATACATGCATTATGATGTATATCTGAAAAAATATTCTCTCTCCCGTGATATAATAAAAACATATAATTTATTGTGTGTATGTGAATATATATATACACTATACATATATAAATGCATTATGATGTATATCTGAAAAAATATTCTATCTCCCGTGATATAATAAAAACATATAATTTATTGTGTGTATGTGAATATATATATACACTATACATATATAAATGCATTATGATGTATATCTGAAAAAATATTCTATCTCCCGTGATATAATAAAAACATATAATTTATTGTGTGTATGTGAATATAAATATATATACACTATACATATATACATGCATTATGATGTATATCTGAAAAAATATTCTCTCTCCCGTGATATAATAAAAACATATAATTTATTGTGTGTATGTGAAAATATATACGTATGTGTCTATGTGAATATATGTATACACTATACATATATACATGCATTATAATGTGTATCTGAAAAAATATTCTATCTCCTGTGATATAATAAAAACATATAATTTATTGTGTCTGCATTTGAATATATATATACATATGCACACACACACATGCACATATATATATATATATCTATTTTATATTACAGTGTTCCCTCCCTATTTCATGGTTCACTTTTTGCGGATTCGCTCTTTTGCGGTTTTTCAATAAACTCTAAAATACTATTATTAATCATAAAAATTACAATTTCCAGCCTAAGGAAGGAAGGAAGGAAGAAGCCAAAGGGAGAGAAAAGGCAACAGGAGGAGAAGTAGGCAATTTATCAACACACGATTGGTTGATAAAGACTTAAAATAGTATATAACTTCTAAAATAATGTATAAATATTAAAATAAATATAGTGTCCCTATTTCGCGGATTTTCACTTATTGCGGGTGGTCCTGGAACCTAACCCCAGCGATAAGTGAGGGAACACTGTATACATATACAAATATATAGAATTTAGGTTTGTTTTATTGATGGTATATAATAGATACACCATAGATGAGTCATTAGAGGCCCGTTTGAAAATGGGCTGAATCAGCAATGTTAACATTAAAATCAAATATTAAATATTTATATAGCAGTGATGTAAAAAAACGCAAAAGGAAATGGCCATACCTTTTAAACCTAGTCTTCCACCTTTTTGTCTGATCCCTTTGGGGAGATAAAGCAGGGTATACATAATAATAATAATAATAATAATAATAATAATAATAATAATAATAATAATAATAATTTTCACATGGCTGTAATTGCAACAGATGGCTCTTTAGGGATGCTCTCTGCTGATCGGATTTCCCTTCATCTAAATTTTAATACCGTCATGTGATGTCTGGCATTATTATGTATTACAATATTTTTACATTATTAAACAGTGTTAAACAGTGTGTGTGTGCAAATACAGTATATAGAATCATAGAATCTATATACAGATTCTATATACAGAATTTATATATATATATATATATATATACATACACATACAGTAGAGTCTCACTTAACTACTTTTTCTGTCAAATTTGTTGTATAACATGATGTTTTGGTGCTTAATTTGTAAAATCATAACCTAATTGGGTGTTTAATAGGCTTTTCCTTAATCTCTCCTTATTATCCAACATATTCGCTTATCCAACGTTCTGCTGGCCCGTTTACGTTGGATAAGCGAGACTCTACTGTATTATAAAATAACATATATAATTCAGAGATAGTTATTAACAGGCAGGACTCCTTTGTAGCTTTCGGTCCGCTTTGTAAACATTATATTATAATATTTAAATTTTATTTCATAATATTATATTATAAAAGAATATAAATGTACAGTATTATAAAATAACATATATAATTCTGAGATAGTTATTAACAGGCAAGACTCCTTTGTAGCTTTCGGTCCGCTTTGTATATATTATATTATAACATTAAAATTTTATTTCATAATATAATATTATAAAATAATATAAATGTGTATTATAAAATAACATATATAATTCAGAGATAGTCATTAACAGGCAAGACTCCTTTTGTAGCTTTCGGTCCGCTTTGTATATATTACATTATGATATTTAAATTTTATTTCATAATATAATATTATAAAATAATATAAATGTGTATTATAAAATAACATATATAATTCAGAGATAGTTATTAACAGGCAAGACTCCTTTTGTAGCTTTCGGTCCGCTTTGTATATATTACATTATGATATTTAAATTTTATTTCATAATATAATATTATAAAAGAATATAAATGTACAGTATTATAAAATAACATATATAATTCCGAGATAGTTATTAACAGGCAAGACTCCTTTTGTAGCTTTCGGTCCGCTTTGTATACATTATATTATAACATTTACATTTTATTTCATAATATAATATTATAAAATAATATAAATGTATTTCCAAATGTGGCATTATAAAATAACACATGACATTATGCATTATTTTATAACACTGTATTATTGCTTGTATTACATTACCATATTGCATTATTCAACAATGGGATGTTGAAATACAATATCATATCATTACTTATAATAATGCAATAGACCCATCACTGCATTGCATTATTTTCTTTGCAAAACAATGGCTGCAAATGAATTAATGGAACAACCCATTTGCTTTCCAAAGGAAATCCCTCCTTATTTTTTTTATTATTAATCATTGCAAAAAAAATACTTAATGCACTGAGATAAATATATAGGGAGGGGGGGATTGCAAAAATTACTTAATGCACAGGGAGGGGGGCATTTCCATGCACATTAATCCCAGTGCATTAATTAATTGGGCCTTAATGAGCCCCCTTCCAAGCCAAACCCACCAGAGAAACACCCTCAATGCAAACCTTGCAACGTCCTTCTCTCCTTCTTGGACACAAAGGCAAAGGGAGGAGGCACTTCGGGTTCCCAAGCGACCTGAAAAGAGCCATAGAGAAAGGGAGAGCCAGTGCGCATGCTCCACCCTCCAAGGCACACAAGGGGGGAGTTCGCATGGGAGCCGGAAGTGTTGGGGCCTCCGTCCCTCCCTTGCTTTTCCTCTTTGGTCTCCCTATCTTGAACACAGAACACGCATGAAAAAAAACACACACCATAATTTCACAATATATATAGTTTAAATAACAAAAATATATAGTTGCAATATAGAACTATTTAATAAGTCAAAAACTATTTACTACCATTATTTCCATGTACAACAATCTATGGTACCTCTTGCAGTTTCCACGCTGATTTCTCTCGGTTGTAGTTTCAATGTAGTCATGAATAATGAATAATATAATTATAATATAATATCTATATATATAAAAGAGTGATGGAATCCTGGCGACCGACAAAACAACAAAACTAAACGCCCCACAACCTCGAAAACTGACAGCACAACCCATGATCCACGCCTCTAGGTTGATACAACAAAAAGAAAAGAAAAATAAAGTCCTAATTGGAGGGAGAGGAATAATTGTTTTTATCCAATTGCTGCCAGTTAGAAGGCTAAGCTCCGCCCACTTGGTCTCCTTGCAACCCACACAGCCCAGGGGACAGGCAAAGTTAGGCCTCACTTAGGCCTCTTCCACACTGCCTATAAAATACAGACACCACCAGACAACACCACAGCAACACGTGGCCGGGCACAGCTCGTATCTATATATATAAAAGAGTGATGGCATCACGGCAATTCACAAAACAACAAAAGTACAGGCCCCCCAACCTCAAAATTTGACAACACAACCCATCATCTACGGCACTAGGTTGATACAACAAAAAGAAAAGAAAAATAAAGTCCTAATTAGAGGGAGAGGAATAATTGCTTTTATCCAATTGCTGCCAGTTAGAAGGCTAAGCTCCTCCAACTTGGTCTCCTAGCAACCCAATAAAAAATAATAAAAAACACTAAAAAAATTAATACAATAAAATACTATAATAACAGAAAATAACTAAAAATAATACAAGAAAATAATAAAATATAATAAATAAAAAGATAACTTACAATAAAATTAATTAAAAAAATACAAATGTCAAATAAAAATTACACAACAATTTTTAACCAATAACACCACCACTTTGCCACAGCAACGCGTGGCCGGGCACAGCTAGTCTATATATATAAAAGAGTGATGGCATCAGGGCAGCGGACAAAACAACAAAACTAAACGCCCCACAACCTCGAAAATTGACAGCACAACCCATCATCCACGCCTCTAGGTTAATACAACAAAAAGAAAAGAAAAATAAAGTCCTAATTACAGGGAGAGGAATAATAATTTTTATCCAATTGCTGCCAGTTTGAAGGCTAAGCTCCGCCCACTTGGTCTCCTAGCAACCTCCTCAGCCCAGGGGGCAGGCACAGTTAGGCCTCACTTAGGCCTCTTCCACAGATTATCAGATTTTAACTGGATTAGATGGGAGTGTAGACTCAAGGCCCTTCCACAGCTATATAACCCATTTAGAATCTTATATTATCTGCTTTGAACTGGATTATCTTGACTCCACACTGCCATATAATCCACTTCAGTGTGCATACTAAACATTAAGACAACCATACAACAGACATTCAATACCACCACTACCTCAACCATTTCTCACCAACACCACCAGACAACGCCACAGCAACGCGTGGCCGGGCACAGCTAGTAGTAATAATATAATAATATACTACAATAATAATAGAATAATAATAGAATGATTGTACATATAAATGTAATGTGCATAATTCCCATGGAGTAAACAACAAAACCACTGGACCAAATCACACCACATTTGGCCACAAAAGACGTAGTCATCCAATCAATCTGCATGCGGCAGCGTGTCAGCAAAAATGGCTAGGTGTGTCAGTGCTGACATGCGTGTCATAGGTTGGCCATCACTGACCTACATCCAGAGCACACTATGAACCCAAACAATGATGGATCTGGACCAAACTTGGGCATGCACACCCCATATACCCACATTTGAATCCTGGTGGGTTTGGTGGAGAATTCTCCTGGACATTTTGGAGTTGGGGGTACTGGGATTTATAGTTCACCTGCAATCAATGGACACTCTGAACCCCATCAAAGATGGAGTTGGACCATGTAAAGAACTTAATTACGTCTAAGGCTCTTTCAGGCAAGGGGGAATCTTTTTATCCCACCGCTGCCACCAAATTGTAAAGATGTTATTACGAGGAGCTGCCACCAATTTGTAATGGATCTTATTATGACTGCCACCAATTTGGAAAGATGGAACCACCAATTGAAATGATCTAGCCACCGAAGGCTCAGGGAGGAGACCTTTTACTTTTCTTCTTCTTCGTATTCACTTTAGATTATAATATATATGACAGAGGCTTCGATGTTGGAAAAACAAGAACAAGTTTATTTAGGCACAAAGCTTAGTGGTTACAATGATGTTTCTCATGAAGAGGTATTCTTAATAACAGTTACAATTCCAGAATAAGATGAATCAACTCTCTAAAATATTACCTCTTTTACCTAAGGTAACTCTATTCCTCAGCCACTTTTATACCACAGTCACCCCTGTGATCTGCTATCACAGATTCTCTGTTCCTTACTAGGACACAGATTGTAGCAAATAAGTCACCAAACTTATTTTAAACTGACTCAAAATGACCAATTGAGTCTCCCTGATCCGCTTAACCTAGGAGCAGTCTTCCCTGTGCCTCATCAGAGCACAGACTGGCTCTCTTTTTTTAAACTCTGCACTTCTTCAGTAAAACGGCAGTCGGCTCCGCCCACTTCTCCATGGCAACCAGCCTCTGATTGCTGAGAGGCAGCAACTGCAATACTTACCCTTCTATACACAAACACACAATTAAACATAACATTTGTAAACCAAAAATTTGTACTTCATTACAGACCAAACTTGGCACACAGAAGCCCCATGACCAGCAAAAAAAAATACTGAAGGTCTTTGGGGGAAAATCACCTTGATTTGGGGGAGTTGTAGTTCACCTACATCCAGAGAGCACTATGAACCTAAACACACATGGATCTGGGCCACACTTGGATCAAACACATGGATCTGGACCAAACTCCAACACATAGCTGATATGCCCAAATATGATGACTGGAGTTGAGAGTGACATTTGTAGACCGTCCACGTTTCGCAGGCGTAGAGCAGGGTTGGGAGGACAATGGCTTTGTAAACGAGCACCTTAGTCTCTCTGCGGATGTCCCGATCCTCAAACACTCTGATTCGTTCGGAAAAATGCTGCACTCGCAGAGCTCAGGCGGTGTTGTATTTCAGTGTCGATGTTGACTTTTGTGGAGAGGTGGCTGCCAAGGGAGTGGAAATGGTCAACGTTTTCTAACATTACGCCATTTCTGGCCGTGCAGAGGGATTGGCTGGTGCCCGCTGGAAGAACACTTTGGTTTTCTCGATGTTTAGTGAGAGGCCGAGCTCTCATTTCATCCACTTCCCTGGACCTATGATACACACACACACACACACACACACACACACTAGCTGTGCCCAGCCACGCATTGCTGTGGCAAAGTGTGGTGGTATGGGAAATAAAGTATAGAGAAATTAGTGGTAATTAGTATATGTTATTTCCCAAACAATATTTCTGGTTGTTCCTTTATTTTGTCTGTTGGAGGCAAACACGAATGCTGCAGTTAACCAGAATGATTTGCATTTAATGGCCTTTCAGCTTCAAAGTCTGGCTGCTTCCTCCCTGGGGGAGTTTTGTTATTGGGAGTTGTTAGCTGGCCCTGATTGTTTCATGTATGGAATTCCTGTTTTCAGAGTGTTGTTTTTTATGTCGTGTTCTGATTTTAGTGTTTTTTTAATACTTGGGAGCCAGATTGTGCTCATTTTCATGGTTCACAGCAACACAATAATAATACAGTAGAACCCTGGTTAACCAAGCTCCAGTTAACCGAGGATCGTGGCCAGCTTCCCTGGTCCGGGGCGCCTGCCAAAGGGATAACTTTCTTCCCTCCGCTAGGTGCCTGGGCCTACAGATCCGGTTATCCGACAAATCCGGGTATCCGAGATTCGGTCCGCCCGTTTAAATTGGATAACCGGAACTCAACTGTAATATTAATAATAATAATAATAGTAATAGTAATAATAATGACTTTGATAATACACACTACTTCTCTCCCTCCTCAGCCTCCTCACTGGGGGAATAATTTCTTGGGAAGTGCTAGCTGGCCCTGATTGTTTCCTGTCTGGAATGCCCGTTTTCAGAATGTTCTTTATTTACTGTCCAGATTTTAGGTATCACATTGTTCTGTTTTATTATACCATAGGGATTTTTATATACAGTAGAGTCTCACTTATCCAACCTAAACGGGCCGGCAGAACACTGGATAAGCAAATAGGTTGGATAATAAGGAGAGATTAAGAAAAAAAAACCTATCAAACATCAAAATAGGTTATGATTTTACAAATTAAGCACCCAAACATCATGTTATACAACAAATTTGACAAAAAAGTAGTTCATTGCACATTAATGCTATGTAGTAATTACTGTATTTACGAATTTAGCACCAAAATATCACAATGCATTGAAAACATCGACTACAAAAATGCATTGGATAATCCAGAACATTGGATAAGTGAGACTCTACTGTATTTATAATTTTATATTATTTGCTTTGAACTGGATTATGAGCCCCCTTCTACACAACTGTATAAAATCCACACTGAAGTGGATTACATGGCAATGTGGACTCAAGATAATCCAGTTCAAAGGAGAGACTGTGGATTATCTGCCTTGGCAATTCTGGGTTATATAGCTGTGTGGAAGGGCCTTGTGTCTACACTGCTATATAATCCAGTTCAAATCAATCTGTATTTTATAGGCAGTATGGAAGACACCTAAGTAAAACCTGCCTGTTCCCCGGGCACCACTGTGGGCGGTGCCGCACCCTTCTGACTGGCAGCCGGGGAAGAACGGCTGTTCCTCGTCCTCTGTAATTTGGACTTTATTTTTCTAGGGTTCTTTGATTGAAAGACATAGATTGCATGACGATGTCTTTTGTGGCCAAATTTGGTGTGAATTGGTCCAGTAGTTTTGTTGTTTATGGGAAAACCACACATCACATTTTTATAGAGAGAGATGGAATAACGTCCAGGGTAGGTTAAAGAACCCAAGTGCAAATGTTGCGATTGTCCAGCTTGAGCAGCTTTGGAGTCTCCATGAATTTATTTTTATTTATTGCATTTATAGAACACTTTTCTCATCCCTGGGGGGACTCAAAGAGGTTCACATCAAATAAACGGCAAAACTGAATGCCTCACATATAATACGAATATGTCACGCATCTAAAACAATTACATATGGCTATAAATTAGACCATTAAAAACTATAAACCATCAAACATAAACATAAAACTTTTGAACATTGAAGCTGCAAAGTCAATCAGTGAGGGTCTCTGCATAGACATGGCCTGGTCTCTGTAGCCCAGGAACATCCTTGTTTGGGAGGTGTTAACTGCACTTGGTGGTTTGTTGTCTGGAGTTCCTCTGTTTCTGAGACGTGTTCATTATTTAATGCCTTTGATTCTGGTGTTCTGAAATCCACAAGAAGCATGTGGACAATCTCAACAGAAAGGAGGACACCATGAAAATGAACAAAATCAAAAGTATTAAAAAAAAACCCAGAATGAAAATAGTAAATAATGTGTCCTGGTCTCCGGAACCAGCAGAAAGGAAGATGGCCCTTTCCTCCTCAATGGGACATCCTTCCAAATATCTCAACGAGGCTCTCCTGTTCCTGTCTCTTATCCAAGCTAAACATCTCCAGATCCTTAAGACGTTCCTCAAAGGGACTCATGGCTTCCAAACGTTTGACCATTTCGTTGGTCCTTCTCTGGACCCCTTCCATCTTGTCCATCATCTCCTCCTTGAATTTTGGGTTAGGGTTATCATCACAGGTGAGGTCTGACCAAAGCCAAATAGAGATGGGCAAGGTCTATCTTCCTACAGAAGCCTACAGAGAAGCACGCCCTTCTTGGGACACATTCCTTTATGGAGACAATGATCTCCCTTGATCTAGACCAGGGGTCCTCAAACCTTTTAAGTGGAGGGCCGATTCACAGTCCCTCAGACTGTTAGGGGGCCGGACTGTGATGAAATAGTCCAAAATTAAGATTGTTGTTGTTGTGTGCCTTCAAGTCATTTCAGACTTAAGTCAATCCGAAGTCTAAAGTTTAGGACAGGGGCCAGGTCAATGACCTTGGAGGGTTGCATCCGGTCCATGGGCCTGAGTTTGGGGACCCCTGAGCTAGACAATCTCCTAAGACCATAGGTAAGCAAAAAGACCTCCAAAGACCATCTAGATGGTCTCATAAGACCATAGGTAAGGAAAGGGGCCCCCAAAGGCCATTTAGATGATCTCATAAAACCATAGGTAAGGAAAGGAACCCTCAAAGGCCATCTAGATGGTCTCATAGGGCCATAGGTAAGGAAAGTGACCTCCAAAAGCCATCTAGATGGACTCATAAGGTCGTAACTAAGCAAAGAGACCTTCAAAGACCATCTAGATGATCTCATAAGACCATAGGTAAGGAAAGGGACCCCCAAAGGCCATTTAGATGATCTCATAAAACCATAGGTAAGGAAAGGAACCCTCAAAGGCCATCTAGATGGTCTCATAAAACCATAGGTAAGGAAAGGAACCCTCAAAGGCCATCTAGATGGTCTCATAGGGCCATAGGTAAGGAAAGTGACCTCCAAAAGCCATCTAGATGGACTCATAAGGTCGTAACTAAGCAAAGAGACCTTCAAAGACCATCTAGATGATCTCATAAGACCATAGGTAAGGAAAGGGGCCCCCAAAGGCCATTTAGATGATCTCATAAAACCATAGGTAAGGAAAGGAACCCTCAAAGGCCATCTAGATGGTCTCATAGGGCCATAGGTAAGGAAAGTGACCTCCAAAAGCCATCTAGATGGACTCATAAGGTCGTAACTAAGCAAAGAGACCTTCAAAGACCATCTAGATGATCTCATAAGACCATAGGTAAGGAAAGGGGCCCCCAAAGGCCATTTAGATGATCTCATAAAACCATAGGTAAGGAAAGGAACCCTCAAAGGCCATCTAGATGGTCTCATAGGGCCATAGGTAAGGAAAGTGACCTCCAAAAGCCATCTAGATGGACTCATAAGGTCGTAACTAAGCAAAGAGACCTTCAAAGACCATCTAGATGATCTCATAAGACAATAGGTAAACAAAAAGACCTCCAAAGGCCAGGTAGGTCAACCCAAAGTCTAAAGTTTAGGACAGGGGCCAGGTAAACGACCTTGGAGGGCCGCATCCGGCCCCCAGGCCTTAGTTTGGGGACCCCTGATCTAGACACTATCCTCCTCCTATCGAGGCCTACAGAAGAAACATGACCTTCTTGCGATGTATTTCTTCATAGAGACGATGACCTCTCTCGATCTACCCCAGTGGTTCTCAACCTGTGGGTGCCCAGATGTTTTGGCCTTTGTCATAAGTATTTTTACAAGGTTCTTTTACTCCGCTTTCAGTGAGACAGGGTGTATTAGGCACTTTCAGAGAAAGAAGTAGACACAGATTCCTGTATTGGGTTTTATAATAATTACTAGCTGTGCCCGGCCACGCGTTGCTGTGGCAAAGTGGTGGTGGTATTGGTTAAAAATTGTTGTGGAATTTTTATTTGACGTTATTTGTATTTTTTAATTAATTTTATTGTAACTTTTTAAAATGTATTATATTTTATTATTTTGTATTATTTTTAGTTATTTTGTTATTATTTATTTATTTATTTATTTGCGACATTTATATACCGCCTTTCTCACCCCGAAGGGGACTCAGGGCGGTTTACAAGTATATATACATACAATCTATTATATTATACAACTATATCGCAATATTATTAGTAATGTTGCATGTAATATAAATATACAATTATAATAGTGAATTATAATTATTATTACATTGTATTACATCATAATATTATTATAGTATTTTATTGTATTAATTTTTAGTGTTTTTTATTATTTTTATTGTATTTTTTGTATTTTATTTTTTATTGTTTTATTATTATTTGTTTGTACAGTAGAGTCTCATTTATCCAACATAAACGGGCCGGCAGAACGGTGGATAAGCGAATATGTTGGATAATAAGGATTTCAGCCACAGGGGAGCAGCTGCTTCATCATCCACTGTGACACCAAATTCTTGATGGATACTTCCTCATTCCAAATGCTGCTGTATGATTTATGCTTATCCAACATAAACGGGCCGGCAGAACGTTGGATAAGCGAATACGTTGGATAATAAGGAGGGATTAAGGAAAAGCCTATTAAACAGCAAATTAGGTTATGATTTTACAAATTAAACACCCAAACATCATGTTATACAACAAATTTGACAGAAAAAGTAGTTCAATACACAGTAATGCTATGTAGTAATTACTGTATTTACGAATTTAGTACCAAAATATCATGATATATTGAAAACATTGACTACAAAAATGCATTGGATAACCCAGAACGTTGGATAAGCTAGTGTTGGATAAGTGAAACTCTACTTTATTGTTATTTGTATGTATTAATTTTATTATTTGATTATATTATTTTTATTTATGTTTTTAAATTGTATTATTGTATTTTATTTTTATGTGGGTTTTTTTGCATTTATTTTATTATTTTTGTTTGTCTTTGTATTGGGTTGCTCTGAGTTCTGTGGTTTGCCTGGTCATGTTTGAAATGTATTCTCTCCTGATGTTTCTAACTGGCAGCAATTGGATAAAAACAATTATTCCTTTTCTTCTAATTAGGAGGTTTTTTTTCTTTTCTTTTTGTTGTCGGCACCTAGGGGCAAGGATTTCGGGTCGTATTGCTAAGTTTCGTGTGTTTGAGTCATGTAGTTGCATTGTTGTGCATGTTTGCCGGTTTTTTCGGTTTTGTGGCTCCGGATTGTGTTTTTGTGGTGTGGTTGTGTTGTAAGAACCGCGAGGCAAGGCTTTTGCGTTGTGTTGCCAAGTTTCGTATTTCTGGGGCATTTAGTTGTGTTGTTATAGTCACGGCGCAAACAACTTTACCCTTTTATATATATACTAGCTGTGCCCGGCCACATGTTACTGTGGCGAAGTCTGGTGGTATGGGAAATAAAGTATTGAGGAATTGGTGGTAGTTAAGGTCAAGGGTAAAGGTTTTCCCCTGACGGAGCTTAGCCTTCTAACTGGCAGCAATTGGATAAAAACAATTATTCCTCTCCCTCTAATTAGGACTTTATTTTTCTTTTCTTTTTGTTGTATGAACGTAGAGGCATGGATGAGGGGTTGTGCTGCCAAGTTTAGTGTTTCTGGGATGTGTAGTTTTGTTGTTTTGTTCTAGGCCGATTTTTTTAATCCTTTTATATATATAGATTTTCTGTTGATTTGGTTCTGAAAGTTGTAAATTGCTGACAGACAGCTAAAATCCATTGATTCCATCCGTTCCTGAACAGATGTATACATTGCTTAATTAGCTTTCCTTATCAAGGAGCCTTGTTTGCTTCCTTAATAATGTTGACAAACATAAGGAGCCCCCATGTTGACTTCCTTACTTAAAAGAATCATTGTCTTTCGCAATGTAAACAAGCTGGTTTTCCACCAAGAGTTAGTCAAGCCAACAATGTCAACAGTTAATCATTTGTCACAGGTCTCATCAGCAAGTCCATGAATTGTAGTTTTCCAGGCCTTATTCCTTAGGATGGTATCTTCAGCCCAGTTAGGCGGCATTCATACACCTTTCTCACTCAAATCATACATAATATATATTTCATAATGTAAAGAAGTGTGTTTTTATTTTGATTTATAGATGTCATGTTTAATTTCATTTTAAAAGTCATGTTTGGCTATGTTTAAATGGGTAAGTATTGGTTACCAGTGCGTGGGGGATGGTAACCAGCTCAGCATTCTGAGGCAGGTTACCATAGCAACGAGGGCGGAGCCAACCACCGTTTGGAGGAAAAGGAGGGAATGTTTTAAAAACAGTTTAGTCTGTGATCTGAGAGTCACAGGAAATAGACTGGTTACAGGTTTAGCGAAACCAGGGAAGTTCAAATTTTAGTCTGTGATTTTTAGTCACAGGGAAGACACTTGTTCCAGGTTAGGGAAACCAGGGAAACTCAGATCTCTAGTGGTGTTGAATTAAGCAAGTTAGGTGACTTGTTTAGGTTTATTTGTGGAGTCTGAGTAGGAAGGGAAAGTAATCCCAGTTAGATCCAAAGTGATCAGTTAGTAGTTTTGGTTGGGAAAGGAAAGGAGAAAGTATTTGAAAGAGTATTCATCATAAGTTATATTTGCAACTGATTAAGAAAGTTTAACTCTAAGAAGTAATAGTGTAACCACCAAGCTCTGTGCCTGAAATAGACTTGTTTTTGTTCTTCAATATCTAAGCCTCGGTCACCTATATGCAAATCTAAGTAACGCTACCATCTAAAGTGAGTAAGAATAAGAAGAATAAAGAAGATAAATTCTCCTCTTCCCCCACATCTCCACATTTGGTGGCAGCGGTGGGATATAAAGATTCCTCCCTGCCACATCACTGCACATAACATTAGATATTTCATGACACCTTTATCTCCCAGAAATCCTAACTGCTGGCAAACTGGCTGGGATTTCAGGGAGTTGTAGGCCAAAACACCTGGGGGGACACAGGTTGAGGACCACTGATCTAGACCCTACTCTCCTCCTACAGAAGCCTACAGAGAAGCATGTCCTTCTCAGGACACATTCCTTTATAGAAATGATGACCTCCCTCGTTCTAGACACGATCCTCCTCTTATAGGAGCCTACACAGGAGCATACCCTTCTCGAGACCTATTCCTTTACAGTATTTTTACGGCAAGTATATCCTGACCCGCTTCTACTTTTATCCTGTGGATCTTGCTGTGCATCATAAGGCGCTGGCTCTGCCCAAAGCTCTTCCCACACTCGAAGCACTTGTAGGGCTTCTCCCTGGCGTGGGTCTTCTGGTGATAGATGAGGCTCGAGCTGCAGCTGAACTGTTTTCCGCACTCCAGGCAATGGTACGGCTTCTCTCCCGTGTGGATCTTCTCGTGGATGCGGAGGCTGGAGCTCTGGGTGAAGCACTTCCCGCACTCCTGGCACTTGTAGGGCTTCTCCCCCGTGTGGGTCCTTTGGTGGAAGGTCAGGTTGCGGTTGTTGCTGAAGGTCTTGCCGCAGTCCAGGCAGTTGTAGGGCTTCTCCCCGGTGTGGACCCGCTGGTGGAGGTTGCGGTGCGAGCTCTGGCTGAAGGTCTTCCCGCACTCAAGGCACTGGTAGGGCTTCTCCCCGGTGTGGGTCCGCTGGTGGGACACCAGGTGCTGTCTCTGGTGGAAGCTCTTCCCACACTCCTGGCACTTGTAGGGCTTCTCCCCGTCGTGGATCCGTTTATGCAACCGGAGGTAGGACTTGTAGCTGAAGCTCTTCCCGCACTCGGAGCATTGGTACGGCTTCTCCGCGGTGTGGACCCTCATGTGCAGGTTCAGCTTGGTGCTGCTCCGGAAGCTCTTCTGGCACTGCGAGCAGGTGTACGGCTTCTCGTTGGTGTGGATCCGGAGGTGCTGGATCAGGTTCGTGCTGTGGCTGAAGCCCTTCCCGCAATCCGTGCATTTGTACGGCTTCTCCCCGGTGTGGATCTTCTTGTGGATGCGGAGGCTGGAGCTCTGGCTGAAAAGCTTCCCGCAATCGGCGCACTTGTAGGGCTTCTCCCCCGTGTGGGTCCTTTGGTGGAAGGTCAGGTTGCGTTTGTTGCTCAAGGTCTTGCCGCAAACCTGGCACTTGTACGGTTTCCGGCCAAAGCTCTTCCCGCAATCCGAGCATTTGTAGGGTTTCTCCCCTGTGTGGACACGCCGGTGTGTAGCGAAGCCCTTCGAGTTGCCGAAGCTCATTCCGCACTCCGGGCATTTGTAGGGTTTCTCTTCCGTGGAGATGTTTTCGAGTGAAATCTTGTCTCCTTTTTTTATTCTCTGAGGGTCCTTTTGGCATTCTGGACACTGGCGTGTCTTTTGCCGTTCCTGGCACATATTGGGCTTTTCCTCTGTCTGAGAGTCAGGGCTGGATTTGGTGAGGGCTGTTCTCCCAAGTGAAGAGCGGCCATTCTTCTTTTTCTTCCCCTTCGGGATTTGGATCCAACTTTGAGAAAGTTCATCCGTCAGCCAAGGGGTTGGTATACTCCACTCAATCTCGGCTGAGTTTTCTTTCGGCGTCCTTGATATTTCTTCCTCAAATTCTTCCTCCTTCACTTTTACTTCCACTATCCTTAAATCCTCTTGTTCCAAGATTTCTTCCTTCACTTCTTCCTCCAACATGCTTGATTCTTCTTCTTCCTCAAAGACTTCCTCCTTCACTTCTACCTCCAACATCCTTAAATCCTTTTTTCCAAAGATTTCCTCCTTCACTTCTTCCTCCAACGTGCTTGATTCTTCTTCTTCCTCAAAGACATCTTCCTTCACTTCTTCCTCCAACATCCTTGATTCTTCTTCCTCCTCAAAGGCTTCTTCCTTCACTCCTTTCTCCAACATCCATGATTCTTCTTCTTCCTCAAAGACCTTTCCCTTCACTTCTTCCTCCAACATCCTTGATTCTTCTTCTTCAAAGACTTCTTCCTTCACTCCTTTCTCCAACATCCATAATTCCTCTTTTTCCTCAAAAACCTCTCCCTTGACTTCTTCCTCCAACATCCTTGATTCTTCTTCCTCCTCAAAGACTTCTTCCTTCACTCCTTTCTCCAACATCCATAATTTCTCTTTTTCCTCAAAGACCTCTCCTTTGACTTCTTCTTCCAACATCTTTGATTCTTCTTCCTCCTCAAAGGCTTCTTCCTTCACTCCTTTCTCCAACATCCATGACTCTTCTTTTTCCTCAAAGACTTCTCCCTTCACTTCTTCCTTCAACATCCATGATTTTTCATCTTCCTCAGAGACTTCTTTCTTCACTTTTTCCTGTGGCATCCTTGATTCTCTGTCTTCCTCAAAGATTTCTTCCTTGATTGGTCTTGAGATCAGCTTGAATGGTTCTGGAGAACAGTCTTTCCCTGAAGAAATGACAAGGAGATAATCTCTGGTCAAAAAAACGCAATTGGGTCTCCACATTTACCAATTTAACTTTTGCCGGTTTCATTATTTACAGATTCTATTAATATGTGCTCTCAAGGTCCTCCAGCATGACTCTATGGTCAACTTCCACTGGACACTGACCATAGAGTGATGCTGGATGACATAGTTCTATGGTCAACTTCTGCCATAAAGTGTCTATAGAGTAGACATGGGCAAGCCTTGGCCCTCCAGGTATTTTAGACTTGTGGGAGTTGAAGTCCAAAACACCTGGAAGACCGAAGCTGGCTCATGCCTGCTACAGAGTCAAGTTGAGAAAATAAGAGAAACTAGGAGATTTTCACACATTTGTAGGACCTCTAGAGCAGTGCTTCCCAACCTATGGTCCGTGGACCACCAATGCTCTCTAAGAACTAAAATATGGTCTGCAACCTCACTGTTACTACACCGTTGCAACGAGAGTGACCGGTCTTGCGAAACCCTCTTACAGTGCCGAGGCAACAGAGATGTTGAGAGGTGAGAGGCTGACTACTCACAAAAGGCATGACAACAAGCCTCCTGACTGCTGCTTCTCCTCTTCCTTTCATTCCATGTGGCGCCTGGAAGCGGGGGTGCCTTGGTGTCTTTGTTTTTAGGCCTGTTCCTGGGGTTATTTGGGGTGCTGATTCAGAAAATTGCACTGGATAGACCACATCAGATTATTAAATATGATTAAATATGGTTTACTGTGAGAGAGCAGATGGCGACCACTGGATGGCATATGTCTTGTATCAGGAACTAGAGCTGATATGGTCTCTCCAATGCAATTTTCGGAATCAACACCCCAAATAACCAAACCGAATCGAAAGTTGGCCAAAAAATGATTTGTAACCCCTTTGGTACTAATGTTGGAGACTGGCTCCTGGTCAAAAAAGATTGGAAACGAGTGCTCTAGAGAAATTCTATGTCTAACATCCAGGATTCCTTGAAATAACACATCTTCATTTGTAGGACCTCCAGACATTCTATGTTCACCTTCCAGTGGAAACTGAGGCTGGAGCCACACTTGAAGACAATATTACTAAAAAAAACACACCTCTCCAGGTACTTGTAGAATGTTCACCTTGTCCTAGAGACCTGGATTTATTTAGAGTAGCCAGATATTCATGTGTTGCCTCTTTACCTATTTTGTGCAGCATTTCCTCTCCTTCATCCTCCCCAAATTAAGCAATTCCAGCAGAAGCTGACCAGGGTCACACTGGAGGGCCTAGAAGTTTTTAGAAAGAATAGTTCTCTAGGCATTATCTAGCATGATAGTTTAACTATTAATATTTAATGTTCGTTATAATTCTTTGGGACACTATATTATCACTATTTTTATTTTATCAGGTAACTTAGTCATGAGAGAAAGACTAACTGTCTAGTAGGTTTCTCCAAGTTGAGTCTTCCTTATCCAGAATGCTTGGGACCAGAAGTATATTAGATTTTGTGGATATTGGAACACCACTCTTTGCAAATATGTGTATTATTACAGTAGTCTCGCTTATCCAACGTAAATGGGCCGGCAGAATGTTGGATAAGTGAATATGTTGGATAATAAGGAGAGATTAAGGAAAAGCCTATTAAACATCAAATTAGGCTATGATTTTACAAATTAAGCACCAAAACATCATGTTATACAACAAATTTGACAGAAAAAGTAGTTCAATACACAGCAATGCTATGTAGTAATTACTGTATTTACGAATTTAGCACCAAAATATCACGATGTATTGAAAACATTGACTACAAAAATGCATTGGATAATCCAGAATGTTGGATAAGCGAGTGTTGGATAAGTGAGACTCTACTGTATTTCTTTCTTATAATCCACCTCTATCTCCCTGAAGGGACTCGGGGAGGCTCACATGGGGACAAGCCCTAAAACCATCAATTTGATATATAATTAAAACATAAAACCAATTACAGAATAACACAATACTGTACAACAATTATTTAAAACATATTTAAATAAACACAACCATATTAATTTAAAAAAGTGAAGTGAATGAGATATTTTGGAGATGGAAACACTGTCTAAACTTGACACTTTTCTGATGTATATATACCTTGAGTATATCAATTTAAGATTTTTTTGTGCCAATTAATTTTTTCATAATTTGGTGCATGAAACAATGTTTGTGGATAGAGAATGATCAGAAAGAAAAAATGTCACTATGTCTCAGACACCACAGCACTAATCAACCAGAATTTACCAGAAGACATCACAGCCCTGTTTCACCATTGCCTCACCACAAGTTACTTTCAGTGGGACAATCTATCTATATATATATAAAAGGGTAATGGAATCACGGCACCGGACAAAACAACTAAACTAAATGCCCCACAACCTCGAAAATTGACAGCACAACCTCTCATCCATGCCTCTACGTTCATACAACAAAAAGAAAAGAAAAATTAAGTCCTAGCCACAGCAACGCGTGGCCGGGCACAGCTAGTGAATTCTATAAACAGAAAGATGGAGTAGCCATGGGGAGCCTTCTCAGCTCGGTCATAGCAAATTTCTACATGGAACACTTTGAAAAACAAGTCTTGGAAACAGCACCAAAAAAGCCCACTATGTGGTTCAGTTATGTGGGTGACACATTCACCATTTGGAGCCATGGAGGAGAAGAACTCAGCAAGTTCCTAAACCACCTCAACAGCATCCACCCAAACATCCAATTCACCATGGAAAAAGAAAAGGAAGGAAAACTGCCATTTCTAGATGTTCTGGTCATCGGCAAACCCAATCAACAATTGGGCCACACAGTTTACAGAAAACCTACACACACAGATAGATACCTTCATAAAAACTCCAACCATCAACCAAGTCAATAAAGAAGCACAATCAAAGACCTTGCAGACTGTGCATAATCTGTGAAGCCCACCTCCTCCAAGGGGAACTGGACCACCTAAACTGGGCTCTAAAGGCCAATGGAGACCCCACCATGGACATCAGAAGAGCTGCAAGGCCAAGAACAAGACACGAGAGTCAAGACAAAGATCCACCCAGAGGGAAAGTGTTCTTACCATACATCAAGGGAAGCTGAGAAAGAAACACAACCTACAAACTATCTACAGACCCAGCAAGAAAATCCAACAAATGCTACATCCAGCAAAGAACAAGAGGAATCTTCTCACCTCTGCAGGAGTCTCCCGTATCCCATGCAGCTGTGGACAAGTCTCCATAGGGACCCCCAAACACAACAGCATTGCCCAGACATGAAACAAGGAACACGAAAGGTCCTGCAGACTCACTCAACCAGAGAAGTCAGCCATAGCAGAGCACTTGGTGAACCAACCTGGACACAACATATTATTTGAGAACACAGAAATGCTGGACCACTCTCACAACACAGACAACACAGAAAAGCCACTGAAAGCCACAAGTATGTGGACAATTTCAACATAAAGCAGGAAACCATGAAAATGAACAAAATCTGGTTACCAGTATTAAAAAACACCAGAATCAAGATAGTAAGGAAGGAAAACAACACATAAACAGGGGAACTCCAGACAGCAAACAATCAAGTGCCAGTGAACACCCCGCAAACAAAGGATAACTCCAGGCAACAGAGGGCAGGCTACCTCTATGCAGATACCCTCACTGATTGACTTTGCAGCTTCATGGCTACTCAATGCTATTCAAGCTCGCTAACGGCAATATTCAGACTTGCTTTAAACAGACAATGACTCTTTCTTCCACCCTGTTCATTCAACAAATATATATACACACTCCACTTGCCTCATTTACAACAGACCTCTCAAGATGCAGCCACAGATGCAGGTGAAACATCAGGAGAGAATGCTCCTGGAACACTTTGGCCATACAGCCCGAAAAACCCACAGTGATTCTGGCCATGAAAGCCTTCAACAATACCAGGAATCTCTTCCTAATGTTCAGGTGGAATCTCTTTTCCTGCCATTTGAATCCGTGGCTCCATTGAATCCGAGTTTCCAGAGCTGGAACGTGGCTGTGACGTCTCCTTCTCTCAGGCTTCTCTTCTCCAGATGTCATGTTTGATTGCGTTTTTAAAGGGTCAATATTTCAGTTACTCTGCACTCATGAGTTGGTTGCCATGGAGAAGTGGGCGGAGCCAACTGCCGTTTTGGTGGAGAAGTGCAGGTCTGAAGGGAAAGCAGTTAGTCTGTGCCCTGATGAGGTACAGTGAAGACTGATTCTCGGTTGGAGAATCAGGGAGACTCAAGTGCTTATTTGAGTCAGTTTAAAATAAGTTTGGTGGCTTATTTTAAGGTAGTCTGTTTCCAGATAAGGAACAGATAGTCTGTGATTGAAATTCACAGGGTGACTGCAGTTTAAAGCAGTAGAGAAGGAAGTGATATTTTAAGGAATTTGAAACACCTCAATATAGCTTTGCAACAGTTAGTCCAAGTGCCTCTAAAGAGAAGTTACTGTAACCATTAAGCTTGTGCCTGAATAAACGTGTTATTGTTCTTTCTACCATCTAAGCTTCTGTCATCTATATTACCATCTAAAGCAATGATGGGCAAGCTTTTACACTTGGTGTGTCAAAATTCACCAAAAAACCTAGCATGACTTGGGTGGTGTGTCACTTCGAGAGAAAAAAACCATAATTTTGCAATATGTATAATTTAAATAACAAAAATGCATAATTGTAATATATAACTCTATTTAATAAATCAAAAACTATTTACTACCCTTATTTCCATGTACAACGATCTATGGTACCTCTTGCAGTTTCCACACTGACTTCTCTCTATTCTAGTTTCAATGTAGTCATGAATAATGAATAATATAATAGTAATAATATGATTATATACTACAATATTTATTTTTATATATATATATATATATATAAATATATATAATGTGCATAATTCCCATGGAGTAAACAACAAAACCACTGGACCAAATCACACCAAATTTGGCCAAAAAAGACATAGTCATCCAATCAATCTGCAGGTGGCAGCAAAAATGGCTAGGCGTGTCAGTGCTGACACGCATGTCATAGGTTGGCCATTACTGATCTAAAGCAAACAAGGAGAAAGAAGAAAAATAAAATCTAAAAAGTCTCCTCTCTAAGTAGCTAGTGGCTATATCTTCCAATAGTGGTGGCAAGAGTTGATAATCCCCTTAACATCTGGTGGAAGCTTTTAAATAAAACATCTTTAATAACTGGTGGCAGTGGATATAAAATATATAATAATAATATAAATATAATTAATTAATAGAAACTCATCCACATCTCCGCAATTGGTGTCAGCGGTGGGATAAAAAAAGATTCCCCCCTGTCTGACATCTTTGCAACGGGAAACTGAAAGTAACAGCAAAGGAAATGCCTGGAGAGGACCTCTCACTTCCTACCACTAGGTCCTCCAGCATGGCTCTAGAGCAAGCATGGGCCAACTTTGGCCCTCCCTTCAGGTGTTTTGGACTCAAATTCCCAAAACACCTGGAGGGAAGGCTGAAGTAGGCCCATGCCTGCTCTGTAGTCAACTCTCAGTTGTAGAATCACCAGGATGACCTAAAACTCAAGGGTTCTCTCTCTAGGTCTCACCAGGTCTTCTTCCAGTGTGATGTATGCTTAACATCTGATGGATGCACACTGTAGAATGACCTAGGAAATGCCTAAAGAGGACATATATGGTCCGACTGGGGTCAATGACACCACAGGAACCAGTTCAATAGTTTGGGGTAGTAATGTATTTGTGGGTGCAAAGATGCAATGTGAATCAAAAGTCAAGGAAGGAACCAAGAGGGCAGATCCTGTTACCAGGTGAGTGTACAGCGGAATCAGCAGCGTCCAGTTAACACCATGTGCAAAAGACTCAGACCGGGCAGAGGAATTAAAAGAACAAAAGAAAACTTTACTTGTTGAGTTGAAGTCAAATAAACAGTTCAGTAATCGTACAATGTCCTTGTAGTTGCATAGGATCAATAACTAATCAATCAGCATTCAAAATATATCCAGCATAGCATATTTAATCAGCTACTTGACCGTAGCCAGAGAGCCTGTCTCTTTCTGTGCTCTCCCTCCAAGCTCAAATTCCCAACTGACAAATCCAGCCATCTACCAGCAAACTGATACATTGTTTGAGGTGTGGCTTACCTCTGCAAAAAGAGCTCAGCTCTCCTTTTGCAGAGATCTCTTGCAAACATCTTTGCAAGGATTTCTTTACACACACACATATAGCAATTTGGCGCAATAGATCCTTACCCGGAGGGTCCGCGTTCCCACAATCCTCTTCTTTCATGACGTCCACAGTGCAGGATCCTCCTCGGTTATCAAACCTAGGTCCGTCAGAAAGGCCCTAATAAAGAAGAGAGCAGAGTCTGAATCCTGACCCAAGGATCGACATGTTTTAATTCACCCTACATCAAGGCACAGCACTGTGACCCCCACCGACAATGGACCTGGACCACATTTGACACACAGAGTCCCCATGGCCAAGAGAACATACTGGAGGGATTTGAGGGGAATTCACCTTGATTTATCGCTGTTGAGTTCACCAACAATCAAAAAGCACTCTGGACCCCGCCTGAAACTAACTTGGCACACAGAAGCCCCATGACCAACACAAAATACTGTCAGAGTAATTTGCAGCGCAGCAGTAGATGGAGTCAGTGGGACGCAAAACAAAGTGACATCCAGAGACTTTGGTAAATCTATATACAAAGTTTTACTGTACAAGACAAACAGACTTGCAGACAAATAGACACAGGACTCTCACTCTAGGCAGACAGAACAGAACAGAACTGATGCAATCAGCAATGCACACACACTTGTGTCTGGATACTCCCCAGTTCCAGCCACACATCAAGGACATCACAGCTTCTCAGTAATTAACTCTTTACAGACTATAGTACACTCTGGATGATGCAATCAGTATGCAATACAAACCAAGACACAAACTTCATTTAAACTCTGCACTTGCCCTATAAGCCTTATATATCACCTGTCACATCAGCACTTTTAATCTTGTACCCATTACTCTGGCCCGGCCCAGTTTTATTGTGTTTTAGCGTATTGTTTATTGCTTGTTGTTTATACTGTTTTAATTGTATTTAATTTGCCTTTTGTTTTGTATTGTTATATTGTGTGTTGAGGCCTTGGCCTTTGTAAGCCGCATCGAGTCCTTCGGGAGATGCTAGCGGGGTACAAATAAAGTTTAATAATAATAATAATAATAAACACTATCTATACACAAATCCCACATTAACAAATACTGGAGGTCTTTAAAGGGATTTATAGGAGTTGTAGTTCACCTATACCCAGAGTGCACTATCCAGAGACTTTGGTAAAACTATATACAAAGTTTTACTGTACAAGACAAACAGACTTGCAGACAAATAGACACAGGACTCTCACTCTAGGCAGACAGAACAGAACGGAACAGAACTGATGCAATCAGCAATGCACACACACTTGTGTCTGGATACTCCCCAGTTCCAGCCACACATCAACGTCATCACAGCTTCTCAGAAATTAACTCTTTACAGACTATAGTACACTCTGGATGATGCAATCAGTATGCAATACAAACCAAGACACAAACTTCATTATCTATCTATCTATCTATCTATCTATCTATCTATCTATCTATACACAAATCCCACATTAACAAATACTGGAGGTCTTTAAAGGGATTTATAGGAGTTGTAGTTCACCTATACCCAGAGTGCACTATGAACCCAAACAATGATGGATCTGGACCAAACTTGGCATGTATACCCAATATGCCAAAATCTAAATAATGGTGGGTTTTGAGGGGAATTGGCCTGGACATTTTGGAGTTGCAGGTACTGGGATGTATAGTTCACCCAACCCCACTGAGGATGGACCGGGGTCAAACTTGCCACAGGGAACTCCTGTGACCAACTGAACATACTGGAGAAGTTTGGGGAAAAGGAAGTTATAGTTCACCTGCATCCAGAGAAACAGTGACCCCCACTGACAATGGACCTGGACCAAATTCGGCACAGAGAAGCCCCATGACCAACTAAACATACTGCAGGGGTTGGTGGGAATTGCCCTTGATTTTGGGAGTTGTACTTCACCTGCATCCAGAGAGCACTGAACCAGGAAAAAATACTGGAGGTATTTGGGGAAAATTGACTTTGATTTTGGAGAATTGTGGTTCACCTACATCCAGACAGTACTGTGAACTCAAACACTGATGGATCTGGACCCAACATGGCAAACATATTAATATGCCGAAATTTAATGGAGAGGTTTAGGGGGAACTGACCTTCCTTTTTGGAAGCTGTAGTTCACCCACAACCAGGAAAACTGAATTCCACCGATGATGGACCTGGACCAAACTTGGCACACTGAACTCGTGACTAACTCAACCTACTGGAGGGTTTTGAGGGGACTGGTTCACCATAGTGGGAGTTGTAGTTTACCCTACAGCCAGAGAGCACAGTGAACCTCACCCATGATGCATCCAGAGCAGACTTGCCCAACATAACAAACTTAAAGTACTGATGGAGTTTCTCCTGCCATGATGTGAGCTGTAGATTACCCACAACCTTATGCACTTTGGGCTATTAAAACACTGACTTTTTCAAATGACCTGGGCAACGATTGGTTCCCAAGCTAGTATATATACGAGGGCTATCCAGAAAGTAGATTACGTTTTGGAATTAAAAATGAACAAAGTATAGGAGAAAACATTTACCATACGCAGTTGAAAGCCACACCCAAATACCACTTCTCAACATAGTCGCCATTCAAATCTAGTCGCTTATAATAGCGATGAATGAGCTTGGCAACTCCTTCCCCACAAAACTCTGCTGCTTGTGTCCTCAAAAAGTATAGGAGGAAACATTTACCATATGCAGTTGAAAGCCACACCCAAATACCACTTCTTAACATAGTCGCCATTCAAATCTAGGCACTTATCATAGCGATGAATGAGCTTGGCATCTCCTTCCCCACAAAACTCTGCCGCTTGCATCCTCAAAAAGTATACGAGAAAACATTTACCATATGCAGTTGAAAGCCACACCCAAATACCACTTCTCAACATAGTCGCCATTCAAATCTAGGCACTTATCATAACGATGAATGAGCTTGGCAACTCCTTCCCCACAAAACTCTGCCGCTTGCGTCCTCAAAAAGTATAGGAGAAAACATTTACCATATGCAGTTGAAAGCCACACCCAAATACCACTTCTCAACATAGTCACCATTCAAATCTAGGCACTTATCATAGCGATGAATGAGCTTGGCATCTCCTTCCCCACAAAACTCTGCCGCTTGCGTCCTCAAAAAGTATAGGAGAAAACATTTACCATATGCAGTTGAAAGCCACACCCAAATACCACTTCTCAACATAGTCACCATTCAAATCTAGGCACTTATCATAGCGATGAATGAGCTTGGCATCTCCTTCCCCACAAAACTCTGCCGCTTGCGTCCTCAAAAAGTATAGGAGAAAACATTTACCATATGCAGTTGAAAGCCACACCCAAATACCACTTCTCAACATAGTCACCATTCAAATCTAGGCACTTATCATAGCGATGAATGAGCTTGGCATCTCCTTCCCCACAAAACTCTGCTGCTTGTGTCCTCAAAAAGTATAGGAGAAAACATTTACCATATGCAGTTGAAAGCCACACCCAAATACCACTTCTCAACATAGTCACCATTCAAATCTAGGCACTTATCATAGCGATGAATGAGCTTGGCATCTCCTTCCCCACAAAACTCTGCCGCTTGCGTCCTCAAAAAGTATAGGAGAAAACATTTACCATATGCAGTTGAAAGCCACACCCAAATACCACTTCTCAACATAGTCACCATTCAAATCTAGGCACTTATCATAGCGATGAATGAGCTTGGCATCTCCTTCCCCACAAAACTCTGCTGCTTGTGTCCTCAAAAAGTATAGGAGAAAACATTTACCATATGCAGTTGAAAGCCACACCCAAATACCACTTCTTAACATAGTCGCCATTCAAATCTAGGCACTTATCATAGCGATGAATGAGCTTGGCATCTCCTTCCCCACAAAACTCTGCTGCTTGCGTCCTCAAAAAGTATAGGAGAAAACATTTACCATATGCAGTTGAAAGCCACACCCAAATACCACTTCTTAACATAGTCGCCATTCAAATCTAGGCACTTATCATAGCGATGAATGAACTTGGCAACTCCTTCCCCACAAAACTTTGCCGCTTGCATCCTCAAAAAGTATAGGAGAAAACATTTACCATATGCAGTTGAAAGCCACACCCAAATACCACTTCTCAACATAGTCGCCATTCAAATCTAGTCACTTATCATAGTGAGGAATGAGCTTGGCAACTCCTTCCCCATAAAACTCTGCCACTTGCGTCCTCAACCAGCCGGTCACCCCTTCCCACAGCTGTACATCGTCGCCAAAATGCTGCGTTGAGGACGCAAGCGACAGAGTTTGGTGGAGAAGGAGTTGCCAAGCTCATTCATCGCTATGATAAATGCCTAGATGTGAATGGCGACTATGTTGAGAAGTGGTATTTGGGTGTGGCTTTCAATTGCATATGGTAAATGTTTTCTCCTATACGTTTTGAGGAAGCAAGTGGCAGAGTTTTGTGGAGAAGGAGTTGCCAAGCTCATTCATCGCTATGATGTGCCTAGATTTGAATGGCGACTATGTTGAGAAGTGGTATTTGGATGTGGCTTTCAATTGCATATGGTAAATGTTTTCTCCTATACGTTTTGAGGAAGCAAGTGGCAGAGTTTGGTGGAGAAAGTGTTTCCAAGCTCATTCATCGCTATGATAAGTGCCTAGATTTCAATGGGGACTATGTTGAGAAGTGGTATTTGGGTGTGACTTTCAAGTGCATATGGTAAACGTTTTCTCCTATACGTTGTTCATTTTTAATTCCAAAACGTAATCTACTTTCTGGATAGCCCTCGTATATATATTAGATGCTGGTTTTAAAACAGGTTGAATCAAACAGGTTAAAATTAAAATCAAATAATAAATATTTATATTACAATGATAAAAAAGCGAACATGAAAAGGTTATACCTTTTAAGCTTAGCCTTCCGCCTCCTTTCTGACCCCTTTGGGGAGATAAAACAGGGTGTCAATAAAAATCGCACAGACAGACTACAAACAGAGGCACAACTATGTGGCCCAAATGATTCATTGGAACTTATGCCTCAAGTACCACCTCCCAGCAGCAAAGAACTGGTGGGATCACAAACCTGCAAAAGTATTGGAAAATGAGCACGCAAAGATACTGTGGGACTTCCGAATCCAGACTGACAAAGTTCTGGAACACAACACACCAGACATCACAGTTCTGGAAAAGAACAAGGTTTGGATCATTGATGTTGCCATCCCAGGTGACAGTCCCATTGATGAAAAACAACAAGAAAAACTCAGCTGCTATCAGGACCTCAAGATTGAACTTCAAAGACTCTGGCAGAAACCAGTGCAGGTGGTCCCGGTGGTGATGGGCACACTGGGTGCCGTGGCAAAAGATCTCAGCCGGCATTTGGAAACAATAGACATTGACAAAATTACGATCTGCCAACTGCAAAAGGCCACCCTACTGGGATCTGCACGCATCATCCGAAAATACATCACACAGTCCTAGACACTTGGGAAGTGTTTAACTTGTGGTTTTGTGATACGAAATCCAGCATATCTATCTTGTTTGCTGTGTCATAATAAAATAATAATAATAATAATAATAATAATAATAATAATAATAATAATAATACATCACACAGCCCTAGACACTTGGGAAGTGTTCGACTTGTGGTTTTGTGATATGAAATCCAGCATATCTATCTTGTTTGCTGTGTCATAATAAAATAACAATAATAATAATAATAATAATAATAATAATAATAATAATAATAATAATACATCACACAGCCCTAGACACTTGGGAAGTGTTCGACTTGTGATTTTGTGATATGAAATCCAGCATATCTATCTTGTTTGCTGTGTCATAATAAAATAATAATACTAATAATAATAATAATAATAATAATAATACATCACACAGCCCTAGACACTTGGGAAGTGTTCGACTTGTGATTTTGTGATATGAAATCCAGCATATCTATCTTGTTTGCTGTGTCATAATAAAATAACAATAATAATAATAATAATAATAATAATACATCACACAGCCCTAGACACTTGGGAAGTGTTCGACTTGTGATTTTGTGATATGAAATCCAGCATATCTATCTTGTTTGCTGTGTCATAATAAAATAACAATAATAATAATAATAATAATAATAATAATAATAATAATAATAATAATAATAATACATCACACAGCCCTAGACACTTGGGAAGTGTTCGACTTGTGATTTTGTGATATGAAATCCAGCATATCTATCTTGTTTGCTGTGTCATAATAAAATAATAACACTAATAATAATAATAATAATAATAATAATAATAATAATAATAATAATTTTATTTTCACATTGAAAATCTGGGCCAAACACATGGCTGTCATAGCAGCGGATGGTGATTTGGGGATACTTTCCGCTGGATTGGATTTCATTTCATCTAAATTTTAATACTATCGCTCATCCCGTGCCACTTGATACACCCAGAAACACACAATGCACCCCAAAACATGCCCTCCCAAGCCAAGCAATTATCTAGTCAAACAGGTTTTAAGTACACGCTAATTAGGTATTTCTAGGCTGCTTCTTCCTTACACTGGTTAACCCTTAAGAGCATTCCTGAAACAGGTATTTTCTAAGGCAGCGGTTTAAGCATTTCTAAAATCAATCTTCCATTTCTACGACTCAGTCCCCAAGAACCCTCATTATTATATCATTTCATTATTAAGCAGTGTGTAATGTATATATACATACATACATATACTCACACACACACACAACTATTATACATTATTTTTACATTATTATTATTATTATTATTATTATCAACACAACGACGTTGTATGGCACAGCAAACAAGATAGAGATGCTGGATTTCGTTTCGCAAAACCACAAGTCGAGCACTTCCCAAGTGTCTAGGACTGTGTGATGTATTTTCTGATGATGTGTGCAGATCCCAGTAGGGTGGCCTTTTGCAGTTGGCAGATGGTGATTTTGTCAATGTCTATTGTTTCCAAATGCCGGCTGAGATCTTTTGGCACAGCACCCAGTGTGCCCATCACCACCGGGACCACCTGTACTGGTTTCTGCCAGAGTCTTTGAAGTTCAATCTTGAGGTCCTGATAGCGGCTGAGTTTTTCCTGTTGTTTTTCTTCAATGCGACTGTCACCTGGGATGGCAACATCAATGATCCAAACCTTGTTCTTTTCCACAACTGTGATGTCTGGTGTGTTGTGTTCCAGAACTTTGTCAGTCTGGATTCGGAAGTCCCACAGTATCTTTGCATGTTCATTTCCCAATACTTTTGCAGGTTTGTGATCCCACCAGTTCTTTGCTGCTGGCAGGTGGTACTTGAGGCATAAGTTTCAATGAATCATTTGGGCCACATGGTTGTGCCTCTGTTTGTAGTCTGTCTGTGCGATTTTCTTACAGCAGCTGAGGATATGATCAATGGTTTCATCGGTTTCCTTGCACAGTCTGCATTTTGGGTCATCAGCTGATTTTTCAATCTTGGCCTTAATTGCCTTTGTCCTGATGTCTTGCTCCTGGGCTGCAAGGATCAGGCCTTCTGCCTCCTTCTTCAGGGTCCCATTCGTGAGCCAGAGCCAGGTCTTCTCCTTATCAGCTTTTCCTTCAATTTTGTCAAGGAACTTTCCATGCAGTGTTTTGTTGTGCCAGCTGTCAGCTCTAGTTTGTAGTGCGGTTTTCTTGTACTGGTTTTTTGTCCGCTGTGCTTTGAGGAGTTTCTGATTTTTGACTTCAATCAAAGCAGGTTCTTCACTTTGCTTTACATCTTCTGCCAGGGCATGTTCTTCTTCTTTGACTGCTTGTTTTACTTGTAAGAGTCCTCTGCCCCCTGATCTTCTAGGCAGATATAGCCGGTCAACATCACTGCGAGGGTGCAGTGAATGATGAATGGTCATGAGTTTTCTTGTTTTTCTGTCCAAATTGTCCAGTTCCACCTGTGTCCAATTTATAATGCCAGCAGTATATCTTATATCTTATGACAGGTATGGCCCAGGAATCATCAAAACCCAAATGAACAGTCACAGAAGCGGCAAAAATATACAATGCCAGAAAACTGCACAATTATTATTATTATTATTATTATTATTATTATTATTATTATTATTATTATTATTGTATGACACAGCAAACAAGATTTCGTATCACAAAATCACAAGTCGAACACTTCCCAAGTGTCTAGGGCTGTGTGATGTATTTTCGGATGATGCGTGCAGATCCCAGTCGGGTGGCCTTTTGCAGCTGGCAGGTCATAATTTTGTCAATGTCTATTGTTTCCAAATGCCGGCCGAGATTTTTTGGCACGGCACCCAGTGTGCCCATCACCACCGGCCACCTGCACTGGTTTCTATTATTAAACATCAAATTGGGTCATCATTATACAAATTAAGCAACAAAACATCATGTTATACAACAAATTTGACAGAAAAAGTAGTTCCATGTGCAGTAATGCTATGTAGTAATTACTGTATTTACAAATTTACCACCAAAATATCACAATGAATCTAAAACCCTGACTACAAAAACATTGACTACTAAAAGGCAGACTGCGTTGGATAATCCAGAACATTGGATAAGCGAGTGTTGGATAAGTGAGATTCTACTGTAATATGAAATAATTGCTGTGGTAAAATAATACAGAACAATAAAATCTCTAAAACCAGGACAGTAATAAACAACATCATTCTGAAAGCAGGGAAATTGGGAATTCCACAAAGGAAACAACCAGGGCCAGGTAACATCTCCAAAGAAATGATTCTTCCAGAAAGGAAGCTGAAAAGGGAGTGAGGCAGTGTGTATTACCAAAGTCATTATTGTTATTATTATTATTATTATTATTATTATTATTATTATTATTATTATTATTATTATTATTGACACAACAACATAGTACGACACAGCAAACGAGATCGATATGCAGACTGACAAAGTTCTGGAACACAACACACCAGACTTCACAATTGTGGAAAAGAAAAAAGTTTGGATTATATTATTATTATTATTATTATTACAGTAGAATCTCACTTATCCAAGCCTCGCTTATCCAAGTTTCTGGATTATCCAAGCCATTTTTGTAGTCAATGTTTTCAATATGTCGTGATATTTTGGTGCTAAATTCGTAAATACAGGAATTACAATCTAACATTACTGAGTATTGAACTGCTTTTTCTGTCAAATTTGTTGTAAAATATGATGTTTTGGTGCTTCATTTGTAAAACCATAACCTAATTTGATGTTTAATAGGCTTTTCCTTAATCCCTCCTTATTATCCAAGATATTTGCTTATCCAAGCTTCTGCCGGCCTGTTTAGCTTGGATAAGTGAGACTCTACTGTATTATCATTATTATTATTATTATTATTATTATTATTATTATTATTATTATTATTATTTCTGCTGTGAGTTTTCCGGGCTGTATGGCCATGTCTCAGAAGCATCCTCTCCTGATGTTTCACCCATATTTATGGTAGGCATCCTCAGAGGTGTGGGCGAAACGTCAGGAGAGAATGCTTCCAGAACATGGCCATACAGCCCGAAAAACCCAAATCAAGATGTGAGGGGAAGTGATAGGAAAGAAGGAAGGAAGTTTTTTTTCCTGATGTCCTGGAGACTGGGCTTCAAACTACAGGAAAGAAAGGAGATTCCACCTGAACATGAGGAAGAACTTCCTGACTGTGAGAGAGAGCTGTTCAGCAGTGGAACTCCCTGCTGCAGAGTGTGGTGGAGGCGCCTTCTTTGGAGGCTTTGAAACAGAGGCTGGATGGCCATCTGTCGGGGTGCTTTGAATGCAATTTTCCTCCTTCTTGGCAGGATAGGTTGGACTGGGTGGCCCACGAGGTCTCTTCCAACTCTAGGATTTTTTTTACAAATTAAGCACCAACTCTAGGGCCGGGCTGTGGCGCAGCTGGCTAGTAACCAGCTGCAATAAATCACTACTCACTGAGAGGTCATGAGTTCGGGTTAAGCCCCCGACCATTAAATAGCCCGTCTTGCTGTTGACCTATGCAGCCCCGAAAAGACAGTTGCATCTGTCAAGTAGGGAAATTTAGGTACGCTTTATGCGGGAGGCTAATTTAACTAATTTACAACATCATAAAAACTGCCAGCAAAACACGAGGAAAGGAATGAGGAAGTACAGCCACTAGTGGACAGTGAAGCAACAGCTCCCCCTGTGGCCGGAATCGTGAAGCTGGAAAAAAAATGTTAAATGCCTCTGTGTCTGTCTATACTGTATGTTGTTTGTCTTTATGGGCATTGAATGTTTGCCCTATATGTACATAATGTGATCCGCCCTGAGTCCCCTTCGGGGTGAGAATAAGGGTGGAATATAAATACTGTAAATAAATAAATAAAAATAAATTCTATGATATTGCATTTTAATGGTATTGCATCACACCATTATATTTATTCCTATTATTCCCAGATATTATGACACGGCACAGTTTAAAAGTCACAAAGGGGTTCCAATCGTTAAGAAGTCCTTTATTTTGTTTTGGTTTTAATTTATAATATAAGTTTAGTTTTATTTTAGTTTAGTTTATTATATAATAATATTTTATTATTATATGTTTAATTTTATTTTACAGTAGAGTTTCGCTTATCCAAGCTCCGCTTATCCAAGGTTCTGTATTATCCAACGCAGTTTGACTTTGAGTAGTCAATGTTTTTTGTAGTCAATTTTTCAATAAATTGTGAAATCTTGGTGCTAAATTTATAAACATAGCCATTATTACATAACGTTATCGTTTAATTTTATTTTACAGTAGTCTCGCTTATCCAAGCTCCGCTTATCCAAGGTTCTGTATTATCCAACGCAGTTTGACTTTGAGTAGTCAATGTTTTTTGTAGTCAATTTTTCAATAAATTGTGAAATCTTGGTGCTAAATTTATAAACACAGCCATTATTACATAATGTTATCGTTTAATTTTATTTTACAGTAGTCTCGCTTATCCAAGCTCCGCTTATCCAAGGTTCTGTATTATCCAACGCAGTTTGACTTTGAGTAGTCAATGTTTTTGTAGTCAATTTTTCAATAAATTGTGAAATCTTGGTGCTAAATTCATAAATACAGTAATTATTACATGTACTGAACTGCTTTTTCTATCCATTTGTTGTAAAGCATGATGTTTTGGTGCTTAATTTGTAAAATTATAACATAATTTGATGTTTAATAGGCTTTTCCTGAACCCCTCCTCATTATCCAACATTTTCGCTTATCCAATGTTCTGCCGGCCCATTTATGTTGGTTAAGTGAGACTCTACTGTATTTTGGTTTTAATTTATAATGTCATTTGTTTCCTACATACACTGTACATACTATATCGTATTAATATAATGTATACAGTATATATAGGAAATAAATGTATAATGTGTTATATTATGCATGAAATTGATAAGGAAATAATTCAGAAAAAAAAGTTGCTATGAGTTTCCCGGGCTGTCTGGCCATGTTCCAGAAGCATTCTCTCCTGACGTTTCGCCCACATCTATGGCAGGCATCCTCCGAGGTTGTGAAGTCTGTTGGGAAACTAGGCAACTTGGGTTTTTATATCTGTGGAATAATGTTCAAGGTGGGAAAAAGAACTCTTGGTCTATTTGAGACACCCTGATTAGCATTGAATAGCCTTTCAGCTTCAAGGCCTGGCTGCTTCCTGCCCGGTGGTAATCCTGTGTTGGAAGATGTTAGCTGACCCTGATTGTTTCATGTTTGGAATTCCCCTGTTTTCGGAGTGTCGTTCTTCATTTGCTGCCCTGATTCCCCCAGGCAGGAAGCAGCCAGGCCTTGAAGCTGCAAGGCTTTTCAATGCTAAATCAAGGTGATTAATTGCAGCATTCGCACTGGCCTCCAACAGACAAAGAGTTCTTTCTCCCACCCTGGACATCATCCCACAGGTATATAAACACCACTTGCCTAGTTTCCAATATACCTCACAATCTCTGAGGATGCCTGCCACTGATGTGGGCGAATGTCAGGAGAGAATGCTTCTCGAACATGGCCATACAGCCCGGAAAACTCACAGCAACCCAGTGATTCCGGCCATGAAAGCCTACGACAATACAATTCAGAGATAGTTAGTTATTAACAAGAGAGATTCCTTTGTGGTTTGGGCCTACTTTGTTTACATTATATTGTAATATATTGTATTATAATATTACAAATTTATTTCACAATACAATATCTATATATATAAAAGAGTGATGGCATCACGGCAGCGGACAAAACAACAAAAGTAAACACCCCACAACCTCGAAAATTGACATCACAACCCCTCATCCATGCCTCTAGGTTGATACAACAAAAAGAAAAGAAAATTAAATTCCTAATTAGAGGGAGAGGAATAATTGTTTTTATCCAATTGCTGCCAGTTAGAAGGCTAAGCTCCGCCCACTTGGTCTCCTAGCAACCCACTCAGCCCAGTGTTAATAAAATAATGATAAAAAATAAATACAAATAATACAATTAAAATATATAAAAAACACTAAAATAATTAATACAATAAAATACTATAACAAAATGACTAAAAATAATACAACAAAATAATAAAATATAATAAATAAAAAAGATAAGTGACAATAAAATTAATTTAAAAAAATACAAATAACGTCAAATAAAAATTCCACAACAAGTTTTAACCGATACCACCACCACTTTGCCACAGCAACGCGTGGCCGGGCACAGCTAGTAATATTATAAAATAACATATTATAAATGTATTTCCAAATGCATTATTATATATGATATTCTAAATTTATTTGATAATACAATACAATATTATAAAATAACGTATTATAAATGTTATTTCCAAACACAATATTACATATATTTTAAATGTACTTCATAATATAATATATTATAAAATAACGTATTGTAAATGTATTTCTAAATACAATATTATATAATATATGATGATATTCAAAATCTATTTAATAATACAATACAATCTAATATTATAAAATAACGTATTATAAATGTATTTCCAAACACAATATTACATATATTTTAAATGTACTTCATAATACAATATAATATTATAAAATAACATATTATAAATGTATTTCCAAATGCAATATTATATATGATATTCTAAATTTATTTAATAATACAATACAATATAATATTACAAAATAACGTATTATAAATGTATTTCCAAATACAATATTACATATAATATTATAAATGAATTTCATAATCCAATATAATATTATAAAATAACATATTATAAATGTATTTCCAAATACAATATTATATATGATATTCTAAATTTATTTAATAATACAATACAATATAATATTACAAAATAACGTATTATAAATGTATTTCCAAATACAATATTACATATAATATTATAAATGAATTTCATAATCCAATATAATATTATAAAATAACATATTATAAATGTATTTCCAAATACAATATTATATATGATATTCTAAATTTATTTAATAATACAATACAAAATATTATAAAATAACGTATCACAAATGTATTTCCAAATACAATATTACATATAATATTATAAATGTATTTCATAATACAATATAATATTATAAAATAACATATTATAAATGTATTTCCAAATACAGTATTATATGATATTCTAAATTTATTTGATAATACAATACAATATAATATTATAAAATAACATATTATGAATGTATTTCCAAATACAATATTATATATGATATTCTAAGTTTATTTAATAATACAATACAATATAATATTATAAAATAACATATTATAAATGTATTTCCAAATACAATATTACATATTTTTAAATGTACTTCATAATACAATATAATATTATAAAATAACGTATTATAAATGTTTTTCTAAATACAATATTATATGATATTCTAAATTTATTTCATAATACAATACAATATAATATTATAAAATAACGTATTATAAATGTATTTCCCAATACAATATTACATATATTTTAAATGTATGTCATAATACAATATATTATAAAATAACATATTATAAATGTATTTCCAAATACAGTATTATATGATATTCTAAATTTATTTGATAATACAATACAATATAATATTATAAAATAACGTATTATAAATGTATTTCCAAATACAATATTACATATATTTTAAATGTATGTCATAATACAATATAATATTATAAAATAACATATTATGAATGTATTTCCAAATACAATATTATATATGATATTCTAAGTTTATTTAATAATACAATACAATATAATATTATAAAATAACATATTATAAATGTATTTCCAAATACAATATTACATATTTTTAAATGTACTTCATAATACAATATAATATTATAAAATAACATATTATAAATGTATTTCCAAATACAATATTATATATGATATTCTAAATTTATTTCATAATACAATACAATATAATATTATAAAATAATGTATTATAAATGTATTTCCAAATACAATATTACATATTTTTAAAAGTATGTCATAATACAATATAATATTATAAAATAACATATTATAAATGTATTTCCATATACAATATTACATATATTTTAAATGTACTTCATAATACAATATAATATTATAAAATAACATATTATAAATGTATTTCCATATACAATATTATATGATATTCTAAGTTTATTTAATAATACAATACAATATTATTATATTATATGCACTGTTTTATAACATTATATTACTACTTATATTACATTATCACATTGCATTAATAAAACAATGTGATACTGCGATAAAATATATTATTTATTCTTTATTTATTAGCAACCTTTATATCCAGCCCTTCTCACCTCAGGGCGGCTTACAAGTTATATTTACATACAATATATTATATTATTCGTATAGTTATATTTACATAGAACATATTATATTATTAACACAGCACAATATAAGTATTATATATCACTATATTGCACTATAACATTATATTGTAATATTATTAGTAATATTAGATGTAATATAAATATACAATTATAATAATGTTTTATTATTATTAAGAAATGCGACAGACACATCACTGCATTGCATTCTTTTCTTTGCAAAACAATGGCTGCACATGAATAAATGCAACAAGGAAAATGCCCCATCCCTTATGTTTATTATTAATTATTGCAAAAATTACTGAATGCACTGGGACTAATGCACAGAGGGGCCCCTTTTCCGCCTGCATTAATCCCAGTGCATTAATTAATTGGGGCCTTAATGAGCCAAAACCACCAAATGCAAACCTTGCAACGTCCTTCTCTCCTTCCTGGGCGGAAAGGCCAGCGGAAGCGGCACTTCGGGTTCCCAAGCGACTGCAGAGAGCCATAGAGAAAGGGAGCGCCAGTGCGCATGCGCCTCTCCCTCCAAGGGAGACATAAACACAGACATAAACAAGAGAGTGTTCGCATGGGAGCCGGAAGTGTTGGGGCAGAAGCCAAGCAAGGCATCCTAGGCTGGGAAGGGACCCCTTAAGGCCATCCAGTCCAGCCCCCTTCTGCTTTCAAGCAGGAAAAGCACCACCAAAGCCCTCCCAACAGATGGCCATCCAGTCTCAAAGACATTGAAAGAAATAGGGCTATAGAACCAAAGGCTCCTAGAGTTGGAAGGGGCTCCTAAAGGCCATCCAGTCCAACCCCCTTCTCACTTCATACTCCTTCATATGGCCTGAATGAGGTTGGGCTGAACGGCCCGCAGAGAGGTCTCTCCCAACTCGACGATTATATGAAATATATAAATCATATATTTTGAAATATATATCCCCATATCAAAAAAAAGAGAGAGAAAAAAAAAGGAGTCGCTAAAGAATGCTCAAACCTTTGGCACTTGCCAATAATAATAAAAATAAAACTGGGAAACTGAACTGTTTGTTGGAAATGAAAGCTATGGACTTGTCAACATCAGGAGAGGAATCGGATCAGATCATGTGGTTGACAGTCCCTCCCACAACTTCTTAACAAAAACATAGAGCAAGGAAAGAAAGCTGCATACCAAAATACATATAATAATAATAATAATAATAATTTTCTTTGATTGAAGTCAAAAATCAGAAACTCCTCAAAGCACAGCAGACAAAAAATCAGTACAAGAAAACTGCACTACAAACTAGAGCTGACAGCTGGCACAACAAAAAACTGCATGGAAAGTTCCTTGACAAAATTGAAGGAAAAGCTGACAAGGAGAAGACCTGGCTCTGGCTCACGAATGGGACCCTGAAGGAGGAGACAGAAGGCCTGATCCTTGCAGCCCAGGAGCAAGACATCAGGACAAAGGCCATTAAGGCCAAGATCGAAAAATCAGCTGATGACCCAAAATGCAGACTGTGCAAGGAAACCGACAAAACCATTGATCATATCCTCAGCTGCTGTAAGAAAATCAAACAGACAGACTACAAACAGAGGCACAACTATGTGGCCCAAATGATTCATTGGAACTTATGCCTCAAGTACCACCTCTGAGCAGCAAAGAACTGGTGGGATCACAAACCTGCAAAAGTATTGGAAAATGAGCACGCAAAGATACTGTGGGACTTCCGAATCCAGACTGACAAAGTTCTGGAACACAACACACCAGACATCACAGTTGTGGAAAAGAACAAGGTTTGGATCATTGATGTCGCCATCCCAGGTGACAGTCACATTGACGAAAAACAACAGGAAAAACTCAGCCGCTATCAGGACCTCAAGATTGAACTTCAAAGACTCTGGCAGAAACCAGTGCAGGTGGTCCCGGTGGTGATGGGCACACTGGGTGCCGTGCCAAAAGATCTCAGCCGGCATTTGGAAACAATAGACATTGCCAAAATTACGATCTGCCAACTGCAAAAGGCCACCCTGCTGGGATCTGCACGCATCCTCCGGAAATACATCACACAGTCCTAGACACTTGGGAAGTGTTCGACTTGTGATTTTGTGAAAAGAAATCCAGCATGTCTATCTTGTTTGCTGTGTCATACAATATAATAATAATAATCCAGCAAAAGGAGCAGCACCAGGAAACTACAGGCCAATAACGTGTCTGCCCACTATGTTTAAACTACTGACTGGCATCATAGCTGACAGAATTCAAGACTATCTTGAAGAAAAAAACATCTTGCCAGATGAACAGAAAGGCAACAAACAGAAAAGCAGGGGCACAAAAGACCAGTTATTGATTGACAAAATGATTCTGGAGAACTGTAAGAGCCGAAAAGCTAATCTTCACATGACGTGGATTGACTACAAAAAGGCCTTTGACTCACTCCCACACAGCTGGATCATCAAGTGCCTGGACGCCATCGGGATTTGTAAAACAGCTGGCACCTTCATTGAAAACGTGATGGAGCACTGGAAAACTGAACTGTTTGTTGGAAATGAAAGCTATGGACTTGTCAACATCAGAAGAGGAATTTTCCAGGGAGACTCATTGTCCCCTCTGCTTTTCATTATCGCCATGATCCCTCTGTCAACAATCTTACAAAAAACAAATCTCAGCTATCAAACATCTAAGGAATCTCACAAAATTTCGCATCTGATGTACATGGATGACCTGAAGCTATATGGGAAAACGGAAACTGAAATCCAGTCTCTGACCAACACTGTCCGAATTTTTAGCACTGATATCAGCATGGAGTTTGGCTTGGACAAATGTTCAACAGTGGCATTGAAGAAGGGAAAAATCATTGAAAGTGAGGGCATAAATATGCCCAATGGCCAAACAATAAGGTGTCACCAGCCAGAGGCCTATAAATATCTGGGCATATTACAGCTGGACAACATCAAGCATGAACATGTGAAGACTGTGGTCAGCAAAGAATACACACAAAGGGTCAGAAAAATTCTCAAAAGCAAGCTCAATGGAGGCAACACCATCAAGGCCATAAACACCTGGGCCATACCTGTCATACGATATACTGCTGACATCATAAACGACACAGATGGAACTGGACAATTTGGACAGAAAAACAAGAAAACTCATGACCATTCATCATTCACTGCACCCTCGCAGTGATGTTGACCGGCTATATCTGCCTAGAAGATCAGGGGGCAGAGGACTCTTACAAATAATACACAGTATCTTTGCGTGCTCATTTTCCAATACTTTTGCAGGTTTGTGATCCCACCAGTTCTTTTCTGCTTGGAGGTGGTACTTGAGGCATAAGTTCCAATGAAGACTCCATTAGACTTTGGACTACTAAGAGCAAACACTTCCTTGATGTTTGTAAGAGATGGGCTTTAGCACATCTGTTATATCACCAGCAGTAATAAGTTCTGCCAACCTAAAGGTGGGCAGTTCGAAGCCCGGTCGGGGTGAGCACCTGACTGTCAAGCCCAGCTCACTGTTTACCTAAGCAGTTCAAAAACAGCTTTGAGCTGTAAGTAGAGAAATTAGATACCACTGATTAGCAGGTGAGGTATTTTAGGACACCATAAAATGAAAAAGATCAGAAATGCTGGTGATCAAAAGGAAGAAGGAAGTCCTGATGGCTCTTCATCATAGAGAATGGGGCAACGGCACCCCCATGTGGCTGAATCTGAGTACATCCTTCAAGGCACCGAAGCTGGACTTTGACACACTATATCTCCTTTCTGTCTCATCTGTTCTGTCCCGTCTGTCCAAATGGCATTGAATGTTTGCCATGTATGTGTAGTACTGTGATCCGCCCTGATTCCCTTTGGGGAGACAGGGTAGAATACAAATAAAGTGTTGTTGTTGTGTTCTTGGCCAGATGGGACAGAGATGATCTCAAACATATCTGTAATTGGACTGATAAGCTATGTACCTGTGTTATGATGAACACATGAAGGTTGTGAGCAAAGCAAATACGTTACTTTACCAAAGCCTACTTCATTTTTTGCATGACAAAAAACAAGTTGTTTTTATGGGAGAATTGATATAGTTTTGGGCACTGAAAAACACTTCTGAGGTACTGCTATTTGTATGCACTGGCATTATCTGTTTTCCTAACAGATCAGAGACAACAAGTTATTCAGTCTAATAACTGAAGACATAATTACATCGGACTGTATATCATATGAGAATACTCTGTTCAAACAGGTTTTTGGATCTTCTCTGAAAGACCAAACTTTTCCAAAAAGGTTATGATCTCCAAATGGTTATGAATGCAATTTTCGTGTATGAGGGGAAAGGAGGAAAGAAAGAAAGAAGGGAGGAAGGGAGGTGTGACGACTAAGCTGCGTGAGCACTGGGAACCAGACACGGAAGCCAATAAAAAAATCTAATATCTTTATTAAAGAATTAAAAGAGTCAAACAAAAATAAGCAGAGTATATAGTCCAGCAATAGTCCTTTTAGGAAAGGTCAAATATAGTGCAGTAATGTGAAGTTAGATGTCCAATATTCGAGTTCAAAGTTTTAAATCCAAATACCAAAACACACTCAAACTTCCAAGCAGTTTGAGTGGGGAAAAGAGCAAGGTCTTTCAGGAGCACCAGGATCAATGTTCGAGGCTAGGTTGATAAGGCAAGGCAAGTTAGTCGTGGTGGAACTGAATCGCAGTCCAGACTTGGCAGGGAGATGAGACGCAACGCCCGGTCTACTCGAGAGTAGCGCACCGCAGACACTAGAGACGATGTGATTTCCTCAACTGACACGTTGACACCGCAAAGGCCAGTCTGCGTGCAGAACTTTTATGGGACTTCAAGTCTCCTCTCAACCAGGTGCCTTAACACTTTTTCCCAAGGGAAAGCGGACTGAGGACAAACAACTTGCCAGATGCAAGCCTCCCTGGAAACTCACAAGGGAACCAGTTTAATTAGCATTTGCTCTCTCCACTAATCTGGCGCTTTTTCTTTTACTCTCCTTCTCAGAGTGGGATGTTTCCCAAAACAATTTCCTATCAAAATGAGCGCTCTCCGGAGAACCAGGCTGTGTTTCAAGGGCTTTTGTAATTAACTGTGGGCTAAAACTGTCAACAGGGGACATCTGGAAGGGAACTGAATCTTGCTGAGTCGGCACGAACCCCATATCTTCTTCAGTCTGATCCATAGTAGCTACGGGGTCATGACTCGAGGGTCCCTGAGACATCACAGAAGGAAGAAAAAGGAGGGAAGAAAAAGAAAAGAAAGAGAGAAGGGAAAGGCTTGGCACCAGAAGGGCATTGGCTTTGGAGGAAGAGACTGTTGGTGTATTTTGTTGTTAGTGTGAAATGTTAGATCAATAGTTTGCTGTTTGGATTGTGCATTTGTGTTCCAGCAGCACATGGGTTAATCACCAGTCAGCTTGATTGATAGCCTGCAAAGCCAATAGGTCGAGACTTCCGACTCAGCAGCTTGGACTGAACATTCGTCATCTGGAATGGAATGTGGGTGTTGCCTGCTTAAGGGGTTTGCAAATGCTCTGCAAAGAGAGAACTGGGGAAAGCATGAGTCCTATGAGTGATGGACTTTGTAATTGCATATAGATGTATATAATAAAGCCTTAGAACCCCTGGGATCAGCAGAATTACGACTGTGGTGTCATTTGTCAGTGCTGCTTTAGCTGGAAGCTTAAGCGGTCTGACTGGAAATGAGAAGGTGAGAGGACATGCCTCACCATTAAATCATGATGTTCAGAGTAAATCAATTAACTCACACCCCTGTGTCAGAGACCTCCCAATACTTCTTTGGTGAATGTAAAGGTCTGGCCACAAAAACCCACTATTTAAGCCAATGATGGGCAACCTTTTGCACTTGGTGTGTCAAAATTCACCAAAAAACCTAGCATGACTTGTGTGGTGTGTCGCTTTGAGAGAGAAAAAAACATAATTTCGCATTATGTATAGTTTAAATAACAAAAATGTATAATTGTAATATATAACTGTATTTAATAAATCAAAAACTATTTACTACCATTATTTCCATGTACAACAATCTATGGTACCTCGTGCAGTTTCCACGCTGATTTCTCTCTATTCTAGTTTCAATGTAGTCATGAATAATGAATAATATAATAATAATATAATGGTAATAATATGATAATATACGGGCTGTGGTGCAGCTGGCTAGTAACCAGCTGCTATAAATCACTACTGACCGAGAGGTCATGAGTTCGAAGCCCGGGTCGGGTTAAGCCTCCGACCATTAATAGCCCCGGCTTGCTGTTGACCTATGCAGCCCCGAAAGACAGTTGCACCTGTCAATTAGGGAAATTTAGGGACGCTTTATGCGGGAGGCTAATTTACAACACCATAAAACTGCCAGCAAAACACGAGGAAAGGAATGAGGAAGTACAGCCACTACTGGACGGTGAAGCAACAGCACCCCCTGTGGCCGGAATCGTGAAGCTGGAAAAATGTTAAAAATGCCTCTGAGTCTGTCTAATGTATGTTGTTTGTCTGTTGGCATTGAATGTTTGCCATATATGTGTTCATTGTAATCTGCCCTGAGTCCCCTTCGGGGTGAGAAAGAAGGGCGGAATATAAATACTGTAAATAAATAAATAAAATTAATAATAATAACAGAATAATAATAGAATGATATAATATACATATAAATGTAATGTGCATAATTCCCATGGAGTAAACAACAAAACCACTGGACCAAATCACACCAAATTTGGCCACAAAAGACATAGTCACCCAATCAATCTGCATGCGGCAGCGTGTCAGCGAAAATGGCTAGGCATGTCAGTGCTGACACGCGTGTCATAGGTTGGCCATCACTGATTTAAGCAATGCATTCGACGAGTAACACATTTTCTGGAGTTTATTAAAAGATGTATACATCCAAGAGGAAAGAGAACAAGGATAAAAATAAAAATAATACAATTGAGAATGAAAAGCCTTCTATGGGTGATCCTCACCCCAAAATCATCTAGTCTTGTCATAATAGACAGTACGCAGTAACCTACTTTTCAGGTTATATATATGATTTATATCTAAGAGAGAGAGAGTTGTTAGTGTGTGTTATTTTGTTTATACTCTTGAGTAAAAGTTTCCTTTAAAAACAATTAAGGAATCTGCCAATAGAGCTGTGCTGGAGGACATCGAGTTTCCTTCTCTAGGCATTTCTAGGTCATCCAGTACAAGTCTATAGTCAATTTCAATGAAATTCCTACAGTTATAGGTTTCTAAATGATGTATTTAATTTATGTCTTTTTCAACTTACAAAGGAGAATACTAATAAACCAAAACTAGTCTACAACCTCTCGCTCACTATAAGCTTATTTCTATCTCTCGTAAATCTATTCCCTTTAGACAATACTATAAAATCACCCTCCTACTTTTTAATAACATCTGATTAACTCCTAAAACCTATGATAAACAAATGCCCCCCATTATCCTAACTAGTAAATTGCTTGTAATTGGAGAAATATTTCTCCTTTGTCAGCCTAGTTAATTGGTCCATCTCAACAGATTAGCAGATCTTTATCAACAGCTACCATCATTCTTTATCTTCCATTCTTTGGGTGTACGAGGGTTGAATGAAAAGTAATGCCTCCACCTTCGTTACTTGGTTTGGATGTATTTAATAAATCAAATGCAGAAACAATCCTTAGAATGTGCTCTTTAACAACCACTATTCACTTTGCCACATAACCACCAGACAATTGGATATATTTCTGCCAACGATGAACAAGTTTTCTGAAGCCGTCACGGAAGAAGTCGACACTCTGTTTCCACAACCGGCGTCTCACAGGACCCATCGTGCACAGATCTCCCGACCGCCAAGCAAAGCGATAATGTGACTCACACATTCTTGTGAAATGCCGATTATGCTTGAAATTTCTCTCTGAGCGATACGACAATCGTCCTGAATCAATCTGTCAACCCTTTGCTTGTGAAACTCGGTGGTTGCTGTCACAGGACGTCCAACTCTTTGTTTGTCATGCAAGTCAAATGTTCCCACCTCAACATCTTTGAACTTAACTCACCCAACGACGCACAGGACTCACATCAACACAATCACCACAAACAGATTGTGTTCTCTGAGGAATCCCCTTTGGGACGACACCTTCTGCTGTCAAGAATTCAGTGACTGCACGTTGCGCAGGGTTCCTTCCATACTTTGCACTTTAACAACACAACCGTTCAATGCTAAGGCTTCCCCATCTGCACAGGGTTCCATACTTTGCACTTTAACAACCCAACCATTCAATGCTAAGTCTTCCCACCAAAGGGAACTGTAGAGGAGAGTCTACTGAACATGCCAGTATCTGCCGCAGACCAAGACTGCCATCTGTTGAGTTACGAAGGCGGAGGCATTACTTTTCATTCAACCCTCATACATTTGTCTTGTATTTCCCTTTCACCCTGTATGTCAATCTTGTTGCCAAATAAAGTCCAGTGACAGAAAATCAAATCACCAATTCGCCATCTTATGGCCTTTGCCTCCAGACTTTCTCCGACTGAACTAAGAAAATCCTGTTGACACGTCCCATTCTACATAAAACAACGATCTTTGTATGGAACTTCAACAAAGTCTGCATGGACTTCAGACATCATAAAGCAAATAACTTCCATCAGCTGGTTTGGCAGCTCTAACATTACTAGCACTACTACAGCTTTTCCTCCCTTTTGCATTCAGGTCATGCATAGTGTTCTCTCCGATGTGAATCTTCTGGTGTATTTTGAGGGTAGAACTAGTACAGAAGGTGTTCCTGCACTGCAGACACGTGACGTGTTTTTCCCCAGTGTGGATCTTCACCTGTTTGGTCAGATCAGATCCACGAGTAAAGCTTTTCCCACACTTTGGGCATCTATAGAGTTTTCCTATGAGTGAGCTTTTTGATGTCAACGTAGATGTCCCTATATAATGCTCGGTAGACATGTCCAAAAAATCGTTTTGAATCGTATATCGGATTTATTTCGGATTGTTCTCGCTTTTTGATACGCATTCCGAGACATTGTCTCACAGCGCAACCAGCAATGTAATTCGAACCATTGTTGGCCCATTCTCTAATTGTCTCTTAATGTTTCGTTAATTTTTTTCCCCACATTTTTTTTAAAAAAAATTGTTTCTGGAACCTACCTGGAATGGGAGCTTAGCGCAGCCAAACATGGCTGCCACTCCCCGGCCAATCAGAAGCTTTCATGATGGACGCAAAGGTGAGGACTAGGGTCTTCTGCGTCCCCGTGGAAGATTGCCATAAAAGCCCCTTGTGTAGCCCAGGTGAGCCATTCTGGGCTGGCCTTTTTTTTTTTTTTGCGATTGCGCATGCGCATCCACCATTTTAGAAACATTTAGAATCATTACAAATTTTTGGAAATATCTGAAAATTTTGGGTGAAAAAATCGGAAATACTTTTTATGTCGAAGCACCAGCCCCCTACTTTAGAAACGAGAATTGAAACATTTTTTTCATTGATCGGACAAGCCTAATGCTCAGTAAAGCTCTTCCTACCCTGCAGGCATTTATAGGGTTTCTCCCATTTGTGTCCGTTGATGTGAATGTAGACCTTCACTCTCAGTGAAGTTTTCCCACACTCTAGGCACTTCTAGGGTTTCTCCGCTGCTTGTCTCCTTTGATGTGAACATAGACTTCCACTCTAAGTGAAGCTTTCCCCACACTCCAGGAATATATAGGGTTTCTCCCCATGAGTGTATCCTTTGATGTGAACATAGAATTCTGCTCTCAGTGAAGCTCATCCCACACTCCAGGCATTCATAGGGTTTCTCCCCTGTGTGGGTCCTTTGATGTGAACGTAGGCTTTCGCTCTTACTGAAGCTCCTCCCACACTCCAGGCATTTATAGGGTTTCTCCCCAGTGTGGATTCTCTGATGTGAACGTAGATGTCCACGCTCGGTGAAGCTCTTCCCACACTCCAAACACGTATAGGGTTTCTCCCCTGTATGTATCCTTTCATGTGAACGTAGACTTCCACTGTAAGTGAAACTCTTCCCACACTCCTGACATGTATAGGGTTTCTCCCCAGTGTGGATTCTGTGGTGTGTATGTAGATGTGTGCTCTTACTGAAGCTCTTCCCACACTCCATGCATTTATAGGGTTTCTCCCCAGTGTGAATTCTGTGATGTGAATGTAGATGTCCACGGTCAGCAAAGCTCTTCTCACACTCCGAGCATTTATAGGGTTTCTCCCCTGTGTGTGTCCTTTGATGTGAACATAGACTTCCACTCTCGGTGAAGCTCTTCCCACACTCCTGGCATTTATAGGGCTTCTCCCCAGTGTGAGTCCTTTGATGCAAACGTAGACTTCCACTGTCCGGAAAGCTCTTCCCACACGCCTGGCATTCATAGGGTTTCTCCCCAGTGTGAATTCTTCTCTGATGTCTCTGTAGATTTGTGCTCTTACTGAAGCTCTTTCCACATTCCAGGCATGTATAGGGTTTCTCCCCCGTGTGGGTCCTTTGATGTGAACGTAGATTTCCGCTGTCAGTGAAATACTTCCCACACTCCCGGCATTTATAGGGTTTCTCCCCAGTGTGAGTAGTTTGATGCGAATGTAGATTTGTCCTATGAGCGAAACTCTTCCCACACTCCAAGCATTCAAAGGGTTTCTCCCCAGTGTGAATTCGGTAATGTGAATATAGACTATCCCTCTGACTGAAGCTCTTTCCACACTCCTGGCATTGATAAGGTTTCTCCCCTGTGTGAATTCTGTTGTGTGAATGTAAATGTCCCCTCTGAGTGAAGCTCTTCCCACACTCCAGGCATTTGTAGGGTTTCTCCCCTGTGTGTATCCTTTGATGTGAACGTAGACTTCCACTTTCAGTGAAGCTCTTAGAACAGTCCTGGCATTTATAAGGTTTCTCCCCAGTGTGGATTCTGTGGTGTCTCTGTAGATCTGTTCTCTGAATGAAGCTCTTCCCACACTCCAGGCATTTATGGGGTCTCTCCCCAGAGTGGGTTCGTGGATGTGAATGTAGACCTCCACTCTCAATGATGCTCTGTCCACATTCCAGTTTCTTCACAATACGAATTTCCTGATTGAAAAATGTACAAAACATTGTTAAAATTTGGAATGGAGAAAGAACAAGCAAAAGGCTGTGTGGTTAAATGGGCCCAACATACGGCTACCCAAATCCATTTGGAATGCTTGGAGAAAATGTGGACAAAGCATTTGAAATCTACTTTGAGTAATAATTAGAAGAAGCAATCTCTTATATGATTCTATCTTATATAAGTTTACATTGATTGTGCTTTGAATGTGAATTTACTTCGATTGTGCTCTTCCTGCATGGCAGGGGGATTGGACTAGGTGACCCATGTGGTCTCTTCCAACACCATTATTCTACGAGGGTTGAATGAGAAGTAATGCCTTCACCTTCGTTACTTCGGTTTGGATGGGAATATTTTATTGCGCCAAATTGCTATGTGTGTGTGTGTAAAGAAATCCTTGCAAGGTTGTTTGCAGGAGATCTCTGCAAAAGAGCTCAGCTTTGCAGAGGCAAAGCCACGCCTCAAAACAATGTATCTGTTTGCTGGCAGATGGCTGGTTTTGTCAGTTGGAATTTGAGCTTGCTGGGAGAGCACAGAAAAAGACAGGCTCTCTAATAGCTACGGTCAAGTAGCAATTTAAATATGCTATGCTGTATATATATTGAATGCTGATTGATTGGTTATTGATCTTATGCAACTACATGGACATTGTATGATTGCTGAACTGTTTATTTGACTTCAACTCAACAATTAAAGTTTCCTTTTGTTCATTCAATTCCTCTGCCTGGTCTGAGTCTTTTGCACATGGTGTTAACTGGACGCTGCTGATTCCGCTGTACACTCACCTGGTAACATATTTTAATAAATCAAATGCAGAAATAATCCTTAGAATGTACTCTTTAACTACCACTATTCACTTTGCCACATAATCACCAGACAATTGGATACATTTCTGCCAAAGATGAACACGTTTTCTGAAGCCATCACGGAAGAAGTCGACACTCTGTTTCTGCAACCAGTGTCTCACAGTGTGATGTCTCATGGGCCATGTAGTCCTGTTCCTAGTACTGTTGTGACAGATGAAGAGGAAAACTTGGGTTTCCCACCGTTTCTGCCAGATTTGGAGCCCTTGCAGCTGCAGGATGTTTGCCCACAAGAAGACAGCCAAACAAGCCTTGAGTCGAAATCTCCCCCATTTTCTCGCCGCCTTTATTATAATCAAGATAGACACGCGCGGGAGGCGACTCGCAGAAGCGCTCGGATAGCTGCCAGACAATTAGATGATTAAGTCTATTTCCCTTGGGAAAGTTTAAGGAGTCTTGCATCTGGACAGTATAGGTTTCGGTTCTTGTTCCCCAGAGAAAGTGTGCTTTGGCGGGAAAACAAGATCCTATATAGATGTTGGCCACAAAGAATTCCTTGCGGAGTCAATTCGTCAGCTCGTGGAGTGAGATCGCGTGTAGACTACGTACTCCAGTTCCCAGCTCCTGAATCAAGTTCCCAGCTCCTGAATCAAGTTCCCAGCCCTGCCTTGTTCCACGGATCTCTATGAGCTCAGTTCTTGTTCCACGATTGCCTTGTTTCTAGTTGGACCTTGCCAAGCCTCAAGTTTTGTCTTGCCTTGCATTTTAAACCCACGGACCCTGTTTCCCGGATTCCAGCCTTGTTTCCCTTGATCCGGATTTACCTTAAGCCTCAAAGACTATGGACAGTTCCCCACACTATTGCTTGCAAAATAGTGTGTGTTTCGGTGAAGTGGATTATAACTTTGGACTTTAATATCATATATTGGACATTGTTTTTCTGGACTATATTTGACCTTTCCTGAAAGGTCTACTTCTGAACTATATTCTACACTCATTTTTATTGACTTTATATATTTCTTTAATAAAGATATTAGATAGAATCTGGCCTCTGTGTATGGTTATTGGTGCTCTGCAGCCTGGGACCTGACACACAGGACCCATCATGCACAGATCTCCCGATATCCAAACAAAGCAATAATGTGACCCACATGTTCTTGTGAAATGCTTAAGTTGCAATGACCGACCGTTTGCGCAGGGTTCCATACTTCGCACTTTAACAACACAACCGTTCAATGCTAAGGCTTCCTGCCAAATGGAACTGTAGAGGAGAATCTACTGAACAAGCTAGTATCTGCCGCATACCAGGACTGCCATCTGTTGAGGAGTTACGAAGGTGGAGGCATTACTTTTCATTCAACCCTCGTATTATTCTATACATCTTATATAAGCTTTTATAGGCTAATATACCTGTTGTTCACTCGCATGCATTTCGTAATGTTATTCATTGTTAATTATACAATTATATTATTTGTTCTGTTAGTGATGGCCATGACCTTCAGGGCTGTTATTTTTCACCTCGTCTTAGGAGTCATGTTGGGCCTCCATTACATTGCTTATTTCTTTATTGGGTGGATGTCTCAACACTAGCCTTCAGGTCTTCATACATGCATACCTATCGTCCAGTAGATAATCCTTTCTATTTTCATACTGCCCTCTTGTTGTTAGATCTGAGCACTTCATATATATTTGCTCCCCAAAACGAGGTGGTTATTGTAGTAGTAAGTTAGGTAGTGTCGATTATGTGTGACCAGTTTGGTCCAGATCCACCAAGCAATATACAGTAGATGCATTTGTGATACAAACAAACATACATATATGTAGCACTCAATTGCAACCACAAGAGGGAGTATATACCGTGTTTCCCCGAAAATAAGACCTCCCCAAAGAATAAGACCTAGCAGGGTTTTGGGGGGATTGCCAAATATAAGGCCTCCCCTGAAAGTAAGACCTAGCAGCTAAGGCTGCAGCAGCGTTCCATTGGGAAGCATGGCTGCAGGGCAGAAGCAGCACTCCTCATACACACACCGGAGGGAGGGAGGGAGGGAAAGTGCTTGCTTTCTGTGCCTCCCTCCCTCGCCCAGCCGAGGCTTGAAAACCTTCCGTGGCTGCTGCCTGCGCTGCCGTTTCTTCCTTCTCCGTCCTGGCCATGCTGGCCATGCTCTCTTCTTCCCAGAGGCTTCTGATTGGCTCCTGGAGCCAGGGCAAGGGAGGGTGGGAGGGAAGGAAGCGGGCTTTCCACTCGTCCCCAAGGCTTCTGCTCCTTAAAGGTACAGGACGCATTGGGATTCTCCTCTCATCCTTATTCCTATCCTATGCCATGAAACTGATTATTTTATACTATTATTCTATTGCCATATTATTATCATCATATTCTGTTACTATTATTATATCCCATTATTATATTATCCTATTAATATATTTTAAATCATTATATTATATTTTTCTATTATTATTATATCATTATATTATTATTCTATTATTATTCTATTATATTTTTATATTATTATTCTGTTATTATTATATTCCATTTTATATTACCCTATTAATATATTTTATATCATTATATTCTATACTATTATTCTACTATATTATCATAATTATTTTATTATTATTAGCATATTCTGTTATTATTATTATATTCCATTTTATATTATCCTATTAATATATTTTATATCATTCTATTCCATTCTATTATTCTATTATATTATCCTATTATTATTATATTATTATGCTATTCTGTTATTATATCCCATTATTATATTATCCTATTAATACCATATTATTATCATTTTCTGTTATTATTATATCCTATATTATATTATCTCATTAATATATTGTATATCATTATATTATTATTATATTATCATATTATTATAGTATATTATATTATTCATCATTCATGACTACATTGAAACTAGAATAGAGAGAAATCAGCGTGGAAACCTTGTGAAACCTAAATTGCAAGAGGTACCATAGATTGTTGTACATGTAAATAATGGTAGTAACAAGAAATTCTTGATAGGATTCATAGTTTGTCTGGTTATGCTGGTTTGTGATGACAACTACTTTACAGTATATAATAAATGTTCATTTTGTTGTTATAAATGTGAGCTCTTCTTCATGGAAAAATAAGACATCCCCTGAAAATAAGACCTAGTGCATTTTTGGGAGCAAAAATTAATATAAGACCCTGTCTTATTTTCGGGGAAACAGGGTAGATCAATGATGGGCAACCTTTTGCACTCGGGGTGTCAAAATTCACCAAAAAACCTAGCATGACTTGCGTGGTGTGTCACTTTGAGGAAAAAACCATAATTTCACTATATATATTGTGTTTAAATAACAAACATATATAATTGTAATATATAACTGTATTTAATAAATCAAAAACGATTTACTACCATTATTTCCATGTACAACGATCTATGGTACCTCTTGCAATTTCCACACTGATTTCTCTCGGTTGTAGCTTCAATGTAGTCATGAATAATGAATAATATAATAATAATATAATAGTAATAATATAATAATATACTACAATAATAATAGAAGGATTATATATATATACAGTAGAGTCTCACTTATCCACCATAAACGGGCCGGCAGAATGTTGGATAAGCAAATATGTTGGATAATGTGATGACTCATGGGCCATGTAGTTCCGTTCCTAGCGCTGTTGTGACAGATGAAGAGGAAAACAGGTTTCCCACCGTTTCAGCCTTTCACAGCCAGAGATGGAGCCCCTGCACCTGCAGGAGATTTGCCTCCCAGAAGTTTCCCAAACAAGCCCTGAGCCGAAATCTCCCTCTTTTTCTCGCCGTGATTATTGTCAACAACAGAGAGGAGCTCAACAGGCTAATCGCAGAAGCCTGAGAATCGCGGCCAAACAAATGGTTGATTAAACCTGCTTCCCATGGGAATCTTTAGGGAGTCATGCATCTGGACTCAGAGAATGGCTTTCGGTTCTGGTTCCCCAGAGAATTGTTCTCTGGCGGGAAAACGAGACCCTACTTAGGTGTTTTGCCCTCGTAGGAATCTTGCGGAGTCAATTCGTCAACTACGGGAGTAGGTTGTGTGTGGACTACGCTCCCGTTTCCAGCCTTGCTTTGCTTCCCAGGACCTTGTTTTGCTTCACGGACCCAGCCTTGCCTTCCGGACCTCGCCACGAATTTACCACGGATCCTGTTTTTGCTCCTTGTTCTTTGTTGCCTTGAATTAAGCCTTGTATCCAAGAATCAAGTTATTTCCTTGCCTTGCCTAAGTTTCATGGACTAAAGGACCTTGTCATCTCCCCTCACTTTGCTTGGCAAAGTGAGTGTTTCGGTTACTGGATTACAACTTTGGACCTTAATATTTCATATTGGACATTGTTTCTCTGGACTAATTTTGACCTTTCCTGAAAGGTCTACTTCTGAACTATTTCCTACACTTGCTTTTATTAACTTTATATATTTCCTCAATAAAGATATTAGATAGATTCTGGCCTCTGTGTATGGTTATTGGTGCTCTGCAGCCTGGGTCGTGACAGATAATAAGGAGAGATTAAGAAAAAGCCTATTAAACATCAAAATAGGTTATGATTTTACAAATTAAGCACCAAAACATCATGTTACACAACAAACTGGACAGAAAAAGTACTTCATTACGCATTAATGCTATGTTGTAATTACTGTATTTACGAATTTAGCACCAAAATATCATGATATATTGAAAACATTGACTACAAAAATGCGTTGGATAATCCAGAACGTTGGATAAGCGAGTGTTGGATAAGTGAGACTCTACTGTATATGTATGTATGTATGTATGTATGTATGTATGGAATGTGCATAATTCCCATGGGCTAAACAACAAAACCACTGGACCAAATCACACCAAATTTGGCCACAAAAGACATAGTCATCCAATCAATCTGCATGCGGAAGCGTGTCAGCAAAAATGACCCGGTGTGTCAGTGCTGACACGCGTGTCATATGTTGGCCATCACTGACTTAGATGAAGGGTTAGAAGGCATGACCATCAAGTTTGCAGCCGACACCAAATTGGGAGCGAAAGCTAATACTCCAGAAGACAGGAGCAGAACTCAAAATGATCTTAACAGATTAGAGAGATGACTGGACAAAACTAACACAATGAAGTTCAACAGGGACAAATGCAAGATATATCACTTAGGCAGAAAAAGGAAAATGCCAAGATACAGGTGATGCCTGGCTCAACAGCAGGACATGTGAAAAAGATCTTGGACATGTGGAAATATCGTGGAGAGGAAGGGAAACATGAGCCAGCAATGTCGTGTGTCGGTTACAAAAGTCTCATATATCCTTAAAGGTAAAGGTTAAAGGGTTTCCCCTGGCATTAAGTCTAGTCGTGTCCGACTCTGGGGGACGGTGCTCATCTCCATTTCTAAGCGCTGTTACCTTCCTGCCGGAGCGGTACCTATTGATCTACTCACATTTGCATGTTTTCGAACTGCTAGGTATATTATAATATATTGTATATGCATATAATACCGGGCGGGGCTGTGGCGCAGGCTGGTTAACAGCCAGCTGCAACAAATCACTCTTACCAAGAGGTCATGAGTTCGAGGCCAGCCTGTGCCTCTGTCTCTGTTCTATGTTATGGCATTGAATGTTTGCCTTATATGTGTGCAATGTGATCCGCCCTGAGTCCCCTTCAGGGTGAGAAAGAAGGGCAGAATATAAATACTGCAAATAAATAAATAAATAAATAATATTAATAATATCACTTTGTAATACAATATAATATTAATAATACAATATAATAATGTTAATTATATATATTTATATTACATGTAATATTAATAATAATATTACACCAGCCTGTGGCACAGGCTGGTGAGCAGCCTGCTGCAATAAATCACTCTGACCATGAGGTCATGAGTTCGAGGCCAGCCCGTGGCGGGGCGAGCGCCCGTCAATTAAAAAAAAACAAAACAAAAAATAGCCCCTGCTCGTTGCTGACCTAGCAACCCGAAAGATAGTTGCATCTATCAAGTAGGAAATAAGGTACGGCTTATAAAAAGTGGGCAGGCAAGTTTAACTAATTTACGACGTTGGAATGAGGAAGTGAGTAAGTGCCGTCAGAGTGGATGATGAAGCAGCTGCTCCCCCTTGTGGCCAGAATTGAACATCCCCTCAGGAGAAGGTTAAATTGCCTCTGCGTCTGTCTCTGTCTCGGTTCTATGTGTATATGGGCATTGAATGTTTGCCCTTTATGTACATAATGTGATCCACCCTGAGTCCCCTTTGGGGTGAGAAGGGCGGAATATAAATACTGTAAATAATAAATAAATAAATATAGTACAATATAGTAATTTATTGCCAGTATTGTGCTATGCTAATAATATAATATTATTATATTAGTATGTATGTATATATATATATATATATATATATATATATATATATATATAATATTGTATGTAAATTTAATTTGTAAGCCGCTCTGAGTCCCCTTCGGGGTGAGAAGGGAGGGATATAAATGTATAAATATACTAGGATTTTATCATAGTATATTTACTGTATCTTGACCTATGTTTTATTGTTGATTGATTTTGTTTATTGTTATGTTTTATATTGTTTGTGACCTGGGCTTGGCCCCATGTAAGCCGCCCCGAGTCCCTTCGGGGAGGTGGGGCGGGGTATAAAAATCAAATTATTATTATTAAATAAGTATTAAATAAATAGGTTGGTAGAAGCCGGGGCTAATAGCAGGAGCTCACCTATCTCCCCGGATTCGAACCGCCGACCTTTCGGTCAGCAAGTCCAGGAGCCGGCTATTATCATTAGGAAGGAATATTTGGAAGGAGATGTGTGTGGGCAGGTAAGGACCTTGCTCTGAAGCTGAGAGAGTGTGACTCCCAAGAAAAGGCCTAATCCTGGAAAGGCCCAACCTGAAGCGGTATGCATTTGTGTATATCTATATATATAAAAGGCTAATGGAATCGCGGCACCGAACAAAACAACAAAACCAAACACCCCCCAACCTCGAAATTTCACAACCTAATCCATCATCCACGCCTCGAGGTTGAAACCACAAAATATCACGTCACGAACCTCCACAGGGCCTTAAAAACCCCAAAAACCGGAGCTATTCAGTGCAATTCCAATGGGCCACAGCAACGCGTGGCAGGGCACAGCGAGTGTATATATACAAAGACTACGCAGCCACCTGGTGCCAGGCTCAACCCAAAGACCTACCTCATTGGGGCTGCTCTTTCTGCAGGAGATGCAGACGGGGGGTCCTTTCCCTTCTTCTGGTCCAAGGATGGCTCCGGAGCTCAAGGACTTCCCGCAAAAGGCACATCCAGTCCCGGTCCCATCCTTCTGATTTGCGATTGGAGAGGCGCCTTCGTCCTCATCCGGGAGGGTCCTGTCCTTCCTTGGATGCATCTCTAGGTCTCCATCTCCATCTCCATCTCCATCTCCATCTCCAGCTCCATCTCCTCCTCCTCCGTCCTTTGCTTTCCACTGAGAAGATCTCAAGAATATCCCATGCGGCCCATGAGAAGGACCCGTCTTCTGGTCATGATCTGAAGGAAAGACGAGGGAACAAGAGCTGATGGTGAGCGTGGATGAGAGATGACACTGGCAATCATTGATTGGTGGCTAATTTTGACTAATTATGCAGTAGATTCTCCATTTTAACCCTAGATTGGGCAGGAGGAATTCCAAAATCTAGAAAAGTGTTAATAATAATAATAATAATAATAATAATAATAATAATAATAGACAAAAAACCAGTACAAGAAAACTGCACTACAAACTAGAGCTGACAGCTGGCACAACAAAACATTGCATGGAAAGTTCCTTGACAAAATTGAAGGAAAAGCTGATAAGGAGAAGACCTGGCTCTGGCTCACAATTGGGACCCTGAAGAAGGAGACAGAAGGCCTGATCCTTGCAGCCCAGGAGCAAGACATCAGGACAAATGCAATTAATAATAATAATAATAATAATAATAATAGAAGACCTGGCTCTGGCTCACGAATGGGACCCTGAAGAAGGAGACAGAAGGCCTGGTCCTTGCAGCCCAGGAGCAAGACATCAGAACAAAGGCAATTAATAATAATAATAATAATAATAATAATAATAATAATAGAAGACTTGGCTCTGGCTCACGAATGGGACCCTGAAGAAGGAGACAGAAGGCCTGGTCCTTGCAGCCCAGGAGCAAGACATCAGAACAAATGCAATTAATAATAATAATAATAATAATAATAATAATAATAATAGAAGACTTGGCTCTGGCTCACGAATGGGACCCTGAAGAAGGAGACAGAAGGCCTGGTCCTTGCAGCCCAGGAGCAAGACATCAGAACAAAGGCAATTAATAATAATAATAATAATAATAATAATAATAATAATAATAATAGAAGACCTGGCTCTGGCTCACGAATGGGACCCTGAAGAAGGAGACAGAAGGCCTGATCCTTGCAGCCCAGGAGCAAGACATCAGGACAAAGGCCATTCAGGCCAAGATCGAAAAATCAGCTGATGACCCAAAATGCAAACTGTGTAAGGAAACCAATAAAACCATTGATCATATCCTCAGCTGCTGTAAGAAAATTGCACAGACAGACTACAAACAGAGGCACAACTATGTGGCCCAAATGATTCATTGGAACTTATGCCTCAAGTACCACCTCCCAGCAGCAAAGAACTGGTGGGATCACAAACCTGCAAAAGTATTGGAAAATGAGCACACAAAGATACTGTGGGACTTCCGAATCCAGACTGACAAAGTTCTGGAACACAACACACCAGACATCACAGTTGTGGAAAAGAAAAAGGTTTGGATCATTGATGTCGCCATCCCAGGTGACAGTCGCATTGACGAAAACTCAGCCGCTATCGGGACCTCAAGATTGAACTTCAAAGACTCTGGCAGAAACAAGTGCAGGTGGTCCCGGTGGTGATGGGCACATTGGGTGCCGTGCCAAAAGATCTCAGCCGGCATTTGGAAACAATAGACATTGACAAAATCATGATCTGCCAATTGCAAAAGGCCACCTGACTGGGATCTGTGTGTATCATCCGAAAATACATCACACAGTCCTAGACACTTGGGAAGTGTTCGACTTGTGATTTTGTGCTACGAAATCCAGCATGTCTATCTTGTTTGCTGTGTAATAAAATAATAATAATAATAATAATAATAATAATAATAATAATAATAATAATAAGTTTATTTATATCCCGCCTCCATCTCCCCCGAAGGGGACTCGGGGCGGCTTACAGCAAAATCAGCTACAAAACAATAGCAAAATACGAAACATCAAGGTAAAATCACAAAAACCAATAAAAATGTATACACAATAACCGAGAAAACAGAAACGCAGTATTAAAACATCGAATTAAAAGCAATGAAGTTGCAATAATGGACATTATAAGTTGCAAATTCAGAAATACTGTAAATACAGGAAAACAGTACATGTGGTAATAAATAGAGTAAAATAATAAATGCAATAATAATGATAAGATCAGAGTGAAATAATAAATCTATGAATAATAAAAATAAAAAGAGTGAAATAAATGTAATAGTAGCAACAATAATAGAAAAAATAATAAATGTAACAATACCAATAATAATAGAAAAATAATAATAAATGTACCATATATTCCCTCTAGAAATGTCTCTGTCCTCCAGTGCAACTCTATGTGGTGCAGCTGGTTAGTAGCCAGCTGCAATAAATCACTACTGACCAAGAGGTCATGAGTTCGAAGCCAGCCCAGATTGGAGTGAGCTCCCGACCATTTAATAGTCTACCTCGCTGTTGAACTATGTAGCTCGAAAGACAGTTGCATCTGTCAAGTAGGAAATTTAGGTACCGCTCTATGCAGGGAGGCTAATTTTGTTAATGTGGAATTTGTGTATTGATAGTGTTTAAATGCAATTTGTGCCATGCTTGTATTGCAACTGATTGCATCATCCAGAATGTACCATCGTGTGGAAAGAGTTAATTGCCAAGAAGCTATGATGACCTTGATGTGTGGCTGGAACTAGGGAGTATCCAGACACAAGTGTTTGTGCATAACGAATGCATCACTTCAGTTCAGTTCAGTTCAGTTCTGTCTGCCTAGAGTTCGAGTCAAGTTCTGTTGGAGAACAGAACAGCCCTGTGTTCGTCTGTCGTCTGCAAGTCTGTTTGTGTTGATTACTGCTGCATACAGTAAAACTTTGTAAATAGTTTTACCGATGTCTCCGAGTGTCTCTTCGTTCTGCCCTCCACTGCTTCCATCCAACTACTGCTGCGCTGAAAATACTGACAAATTTAAATAATTTACGACACCATAAAAATCGTCCAGCAGTGTGCAAAAAGGAATGAGGAAGTACTGCATCAAGGACTCGGTGTCACAAGTGGATAATGAAGCGGCAGCTCCCCCTGTGGCCAGAATCAAGCATACCCTCATGAAGCTGGAAAATGTTAAAATGCCTCTGTGTCTGCCTATATATGTTGTATGTCTAACAATGGCCTTGAATGTTTGCCACGTCTATGTGCATTGTGATCCGCCCTGAGTCCTCTCCGGGGTGAGAAAGAATAATAATAATAAATAATAAAACTTTATTTATAAGAAGGGTGGAATATAAATACTGTAAATAAATAAACAAACAAATAAATAAACAAACTCTATGGAGGGCCCCATCGGTCTCATCATGGCGGCCTTCAATGGTCCCATTGTAATGTTAAGACTTTATGAACACTTCTGAACATATGGGGAAATAACCTGAAACACCTTTCCACACTCCATCCCTATCCATTGATATAAATAATAATAATAATAATAATAATAATAATAATAATAATAATGGGAGGATGAAGAAGATGAAAAACAAGAGGCTATGTTGTTGAGGCACTGAAGGCCTCATATGTAGCATAATATAAATACATGAATAATAATAATAATAATACAGTAGGGTCTCACTTATCCAACATAAACAGGCCAGCAGAACGTTGGATAAGCAAATATGTTGGATAATAAGGAGAGATTAAGAAAAAGCCTATTAAACATCAAAATAGGTTATGATTTTACAAATTAAGCACCAAAACATCATGTTAGACAACAAAATTGACAGAAAAAGTAGTTCGTTACACATTAATGCTATGTAGTAATTACTGTATTTACGAATTTAGCACCAAAATATCACAATGCATTGAAAACATTGACTACAAAAATGCGTTGGATAATACAGAATGTTGGATAAGTGAGTGTTGGATAAGTGAGACTCTACTGTAATAATAATAATAATAATAATAATAACAACAAAAAGATGAATCTATGTTGCCCTCACTTTGAAAGCCTAATACATGGTGCTATATAAAAAAAAAGTGCATAGCAACAATAAATAAATAACAACAATAACAATAATACGAAACTACCGTATGTGTTGTCAAAGGCTTTCATGGCTGGGATCACTGGATGAATGTAAGTTTTTTGGGATGTATGGCCATGTCAGAGCAACATCCTCTCCTAATGTTTTGCTTGCATCTGTGGCTAGCATGCTCAGAGGTTCTGTTGACAGTGAGGCAATTGGTGTGTGTGTGTGTGTATTTATATATGTACAGTACATATATATATATATATATTTGTGTAATGTCCAGGGTGGGAAAAAGAACCCTTGTTTTGTTTGGAACAAGTGTGAATGCTGCAATTAGCAAGCTTGAATAGTACTGAGTAGCCATGAAGCTACAAAGTCAATCAGTGAGGGTATCTGCATGGAGGTAGCCTGGCCTCTGTGGCCTGGGGGCATCCTCTGTTTGGCCCTTGATTGCTTGCTGTTTAGAGTTCCCCTGTTTCTGAGTGGTGTTCATTATTTATTGTCTTGATTCTGGTGTTTTTTATATTATTTTTTTTAGTACTGGTAGCCAGATTTTGTTCATTTTCATGGTTTCCTCCTTTCTGTTGAAATTATTCACGGGCTTGTGGATTTCAGTGACTTCTCTACCTAGATCTTTAAGCCGCTCCTGGACAGTTCGAAGCTCATTATCCTCAGAGCCCATGAAATATTTGTCAAGGCTACAAAGTTAAATACAACTATAAATATAACTAAAATTTCATTTAAAAGACAAATAGCTGTTGGGATCCTTCAAGTCAAGTCAAGCAAAAGGGAAAACCCAAAGGAAAGAGATGATTGTTGTTGTCTTGCCATTTTTTAGGGCACTTTATTGTCCATTCAACTTGAGATTTCCTTTTCCCATTTCGTGACACTCTGCATTTCGCCTGGGATCTACGAATTAGTCTCCTGTTTTTAACACTGTATCCTGCTTGTTGATTTTAATGATTGTTTTTATTGATGTTGATGTTTTTTTTTACTGGGATAATTGTTTTTATTGCTTTGTTACTGTTATTTGTTTGTTTTATCGGGCCTGGCCCCATGTGAGCCGCCCCGAGTCCCTTCAGGGAGATGGGGCGGGGTATAAAAATAAAGTTATTATTATTATTATTATTATTATTATTATCAACACAACGACGTTGTATGGCACAGCAAACAAGATAGATATGCTGGATTTCGTTTCACAAAACCACAAGTCGAACACTTCCCAAGTGTCTAGGACTGTGTGATGTATTATTATTATTATTATTATTATTATTATTATTATTATTATTATTATTATGTTATTATGTCACAGCAAACAAGATAGATATGCTGGATTTCGTTTCGCAAAACCACAAGTCGAACACTTCCCAAGTGTCTAGGACTGTGTGATGTATTATTATTATTATTATTATTATGTTATTATGTCACAGCAAACAAGATAGATATGCTGGATTTCGTATCACAAAATCACAAGTCGAACACTTCCCAAGTGTCTAGGACTGTGTGATGTATTATTATTATTATTATTATTATTATTATTATTATGATTATTATGATTATGTTATTATGTCACAGCAAACAAGATAGATATGCTGGATTTCGTTTCGCAAAACCACAAGTCGAACACTTCCCAAGTGTCTAGGACTGTGTGATGTATTATTATTATTATTATTATTATTATTATTATTATGTTATTATGTTATTATGTCACAGCAAACAAGATAGATATGCTGGATTTCGTTTCGCAAAACCACAAGTCGAACACTTCCCAAGTGTCTAGGACTGTGTGATGTATTATTATTATTATTATTATTATTATGTTATTATGTCACAGCAAACAAGATAGATATGCTGGATTTCGTTTCGCAAAACCACAAGTCGAACACTTCCCAAGTGTCTAGGACTGTGTGATGTATTATTATTATTATTATTATTATTATTATTATTATGTTATTATGTCACAGCAAACAAGATAGATATGCTGGATTTCGTATCACAAAATCACAAGTCGAACACTTCCCAAGTGTCTAGGACTGTGTGATGTATTATTATTATTATTATTGTTATTATTATTATTATTATTATTATTATTATTATTATTATTATTATGTTATTATGTCACAGCAAACAAGATAGATATGCTGGATTTCGTATCACAAAATCACAAGTCGAACACTTCCCAAGTGTCTAGGACTGTGTGATGTATTATTATTATTATTATTATTATTATTATTATTATTATGATTATTATGATTATGTTATTATGTCACAGCAAACAAGATAGATATGCTGGATTTCGTTTCGCAAAACCACAAGTCGAACACTTCCCAAGTGTCTAGGACTGTGTGATGTATTATTATTATTATTATTATTATTATGTTATTATGTCACAGCAAACAAGATAGATATGCTGGATTTCGTTTCGCAAAACCACAAGTCGAACACTTCCCAAGTGTCTAGGACTGTGTGATGTATTATTATTATTATTATTATTATTATTATTATTATGTTATTATGTCACAGCAAACAAGATAGATATGCTGGATTTCGTATCACAAAATCACAAGTCGAACACTTCCCAAGTGTCTAGGACTGTGTGATGTATTATTATTATTATTATTGTTATTATTATTATTATTATTATTATTATTATTATTATTATGTTATTATGTCACAGCAAACAAGATAGATATGCTGGATTTCGTATCACAAAATCACAAGTCGAACACTTCCCAAGTGTCTAGGACTGTGTGATGTATTATTATTATTATTATTGTTATTATTATTATTATTATTATTATTATTATTATTATGTTATTATGTCACAGCAAACAAGATAGATATGCTGGATTTCGTATCACAAAATCACAAGTCGAACACTTCCCAAGTGTCTAGGACTGTGTGATGTATTATTATTATTATTATTATTATTATTATTATGATTATTATGATTATGTTATTATGTCACAGCAAACAAGATAGATATGCTGGATTTCGTTTCGCAAAACCACAAGTCGAACACTTCCCAAGTGTCTAGGACTGTGTGATGTATTATTATTATTATTATTATTATTATTATTATTATTATTATTATTATGTTATTATGTCACAGCAAACAAGATAGATATGCTGGATTTCGTTTCGCAAAACCACAAGTCGAACACTTCCCAAGTGTCTAGGACTGTGTGATGTATTATTATTATTATTATTATTATTATTATTATTATTATTATTATTATTATGTTATTATGTCACAGCAAACAAGATAGATATGCTGGATTTCGTATCGCAAAACCACAAGTCGAACACTTCCCAAGTGTCTAGGACTGTGTGATGTATTATTATTATTATTATTATTATTATTATTATTATTATTATTATTATGTTATTATGTCACAGCAAACAAGACAGATATGCTGGATTTCGTATCACAAAATCACAAGTCAAACACTTCCCAAGTGTCTAGGACTGTGTGATGTATTATTATTATTATTATTGTTATTATTATTATTATTATTATTATTATTATTATTATTATTATGTTATTATGTCACAGCAAACAAGATAGATATGCTGGATTTCGTATCACAAAATCACAAGTCGAACACTTCCCAAGTGTCTAGGACTGTGTGATGTATTATTATTATTATTATTGTTATTATTATTATTATTATTATTATTATTATTATTATTATGTTATTATGTCACAGCAAACAAGATAGATATGCTGGATTTCGTATCACAAAATCACAAGTCGAACACTTCCCAAGTGTCTAGGACTGTGTGATGTATTATTATTATTATTATTATTATGTTATTATGTCACAGCAAACAAGATAGACATGCTGGATTTCGTTTCGCAAAACCACAAGTCGAACACTTCCCAAGTGTCTAGGACTATGTGATGTATATTATTATTGACACAACGACGTTGTATGACACAGCAAACAAGATAGATATGCTGGATTTCGTATCACAAAATCACAAGTCGAACACTTCCCAAGTGTCTAGGACTGTGTGATGTATTATTATTATTATTATTATTATTATTATTATTATTATTATGATTATGTTATTATGTCACAGCAAACAAGATAGATATGCTGGATTTCGTTTCGCAAAACCACAAGTCGAACACTTCCCAAGTGTCTAGGACTGTGTGATGTATTATTATTATTATTATTATTATTATTATGTTATTATGTCACAGCAAACAAGATAGATATGCTGGATTTCGTTTCGCAAAACCACAAGTCGAACACTTCCCAAGTGTCTAGGACTGTGTGATGTATTATTATTATTATTATTATTATTATTATTATTATTATTATGTTATTATGTCACAGCAAACAAGATAGATATGCTGGATTTCGTTTCGCAAAACCACAAGTCGAACACTTCCCAAGTGTCTAGGACTGTGTGATGTATTATTATTATTATTATTATTATTATTATTATTATTATTATTATGTTATTATGTCACAGCAAACAAGATAGATATGCTGGATTTCGTATCGCAAAACCACAAGTCGAACACTTCCCAAGTGTCTAGGACTGTGTGATGTATTATTATTATTATTATTATTATTATTATTATTATTATTATTATTATTATGTTATTATGTCACAGCAAACAAGACAGATATGCTGGATTTCGTATCACAAAATCACAAGTCAAACACTTCCCAAGTGTCTAGGACTGTGTGATGTATTATTATTATTATTATTGTTATTATTGTTATTATTATTATTATTATTATTATTATGTTATTATGTCACAGCAAACAAGATAGATATGCTGGATTTCGTATCACAAAATCACAAGTCGAACACTTCCCAAGTGTCTAGGACTGTGTGATGTATTATTATTATTATTATTGTTATTATTATTATTATTATTATTATTATTATTATTATGTTATTATGTCACAGCAAACAAGATAGATATGCTGGATTTCGTATCACAAAATCACAAGTCGAACACTTCCCAAGTGTCTAGGACTGTGTGATGTATTATTATTATTATTATTGTTATTATTATTATTATTATTATTATTATTATTATTATTATGTTATTATGTCACAGCAAACAAGATAGATATGCTGGATTTCGTATCACAAAATCACAAGTCGAACACTTCCCAAGTGTCTAGGACTGTGTGATGTATTATTATTATTATTATTATTATTATGTTATTATGTCACAGCAAACAAGATAGACATGCTGGATTTCGTTTCGCAAAACCACAAGTCGAACACTTCCCAAGTGTCTAGGACTGTGTGATGTATTTTCTGATGATGTGTGCAGATCCCAGTAGGGTGGCCTTTTGCAGTTGGCAGATGGTGATTTTGTCAATGTCTATTGTTTCCAAATGCCGGCTGAGATCTTTTGGCACAGCACCCAGTGTGCCCATCACCACCGGGACCAGCGACGGGCACACTGGGTGCTGTGCCAAAAGATCTCAGAAATCCAGAAAGAAACGAAATCCAGCATATCTATCTTGTTTGCTGTGCCATACAACGTCGTTGTGTTGATAATAATAATAATAATAATAATAATAATAATAATAATAATAACTTTATTTTTATACCCCGCCCCATCTCCCCGAAGGGACTCGGGGCGGCTCACATGGGGCCAGGCCCGATAAATTATTATTATTGTTGTTATTTGTTGTTCTTTCTGACAAAGTTCTGGAACACAACACACCAGACATCACAGTTGTGGAAAAGAACAAGGTTTGGATCTTAGATGTTGCCATCCCAGGTGACAGTCGCATTGAAGAAAAACAACAGGAAAAACTCAGCCGCTCTCAGGACCTCAAGATCGAACTTCAAAGACTCTGGCAGAAACCAGTGCAGGTGGTCCCGGTGGTGATGGGCACACTGGGTGCCGTGCCAAAAGATCTCAGCCGGCATTTGGAAACAATAGACATTGACAAAATTACGATTTGCCAACTGCAAAAGGCCACCCTACTAGGATCTGCACACATCATCAGAAAATACATCACACAGTCCTAGACACTTGGGAAGTGTTCGACTTGTGGTTTTGCGAAACGAAATCCAGCATATTATTATTATTATTATTATTATTATTATTATTATTATTATTATTATTATGAGGGAGAGAGTCCTGACCCGGAGAGGCCTCCTGGCCCCGTTCCTCTTTGAAGACCTCCATGGACGGGTGGCCTCGATCCATCCTTCCCGACAAAAAGCTCCTTCTCCGAAAGCCACAGGACCCTGGGAAAAAAGGAAACAGGGATTTTCCCAACATTAATGCCCTAAAGAGACAGACATCCTTTTGTTTGCTTTGCAAGACCTGAGCAGGTTGTGGCGGGAAGGGTGGCCTGGAGGTCTATCCCAATATCTATCTATATATATAAAAGAGTGATGGCATCACGGCGACCCACAAAACAACAAAACTACAGGCCCCCCAACCTCAAAATTTGAAAACACAACCCATCATCCACGCCTCTAGGTTGATACAACAAAAAGAAAAGAAAAATAAAGTCCTAATTAGAGAGAGAGGAATAATTGCTTTTATCCAATTGCTGCCAGTTAGAAGGCTAAGCTCCTCCAACTTGGTCTCCTAGCAACCCAATAAAAAATAATAAAAAACACTAAAAAAATAATTTAAGACACTAAAAATTAATACAATACAATAATAAAATATAATAAATAAAAAGATAACTTACAATAAAATTAATTTAAAAAATACAAATAACGTCAAATAAAAATTACACAACAATTTTTAACCAATACCACCACCACTTTGCCACAGCAACGCGTGGCCGGGCACAGCTTGTGTATCATAAAGTTGGAAGAGACCTGGTGGGCCATCCAGTCCAACCCCCTGCCACGAAGCGGGAAAATGGCATTCAAAGCACCCCCGACAGATGACCACCCAGCCTGTGCTTAAAAACCTCCAAGGAAGGAGCCTCCCCTCCACCACACTTCAGAGCAGAGAGTTCCACTGCTGAACAGCTCTCTCTCACAGTCAGGAAGTTCTTCCTCATGTTCAGGTGGAATCTCCTTCCTTTTCTGAAGTTTGTAGCCATTGTTCCATTGCTTCCTAGTCTCCAGGGCAGCAGAACACCAGCCTCCTCCCTCTGACTTCCCCTCCCATAGGCCCTCATTATGTCTCCTCTCTCTCAACTTTTTCTTCTGCAGGGCTAAACATGCCCAGCTCTTTCAGCCGCTCCTCATAGGGCTTGTTCTCCAGACCCTTGATCCTTTGAGTTGCCCTCCAGCTTAGAGTCAACCTCTCCCTTCAATGGCAGCACCCAGAATTGGACACAGGGTGATTCCAGGTAAAGTGGTCTGACCAAGAGACATACAGGTAGCAAAACAGGTGAAGTGATGGATGGACAGATAGATAGATAGAGACCCTGTTTCCCGGAAAATAAGACCTAGTCGAGGTTTTGCTGCATTGCTAAATGTAAGGCCTCCCCCGAAAGTAATAATAATAATAATAATAATAATAATAATAATAATAATAATAATAATAATACTTTATACCTATTAAGAAGCCTATCAGCCTATCTATCTGCCTGCCTACCTACCAGCCTATCTATCAATCAGCCTATCCCTCTACCTACCTACCTACCTACAGCCTACGTATCTATCAATCAGCCTATTAAGAAGCCTACCTACCTACCTACCTACCAGCCTATCCCTCTACCTACCTACCTATCAGCCTATCTATCTATCTATCGATCAATCTATCAGTGTATCCTTTTGCCTACCTACCTACCAGCCTATGTATCTATCAATCAGCCTATTAAGAAGCCGATCTATCAGCCTATCTACCTACCTATCAGCCTATCAATCCGCCTGTCCCTCTACCTACCTACCTATCAGCCTATCTATCTATCTATTGATCAATCTATCAGCGTATCCTTTTGCCTGCCTACCTACCTACCTACCAGCCTATCTATCAATCAGCCTGTCCCTCTACCTACCTACCTATTAGCCTACCTACGTATCTATCAATCAGCCTATTAAGAAGCCTATCTATCAGCCTATCTGTCTACCTACCTACCTACCTACCAGCCTATCTATGTATCTATCAATCAGCCTATTAAGAAGCCTATCTATTAGCCTATCTGTCTACCTACCTATCAGCCTATCTACGTATCTATCAGCCTATTAAGAAGCCTATCTATTAGCCTATCTGTCTACCTACCTATCAGCCTATCTACGTATCTATCAGCCTATTAAGAAGCCTATCTATCAGCCTATCTGTCTACCTACCTATCAGCCTATCTACGTATCTATCAATCAGCCTATTAAGAAGGCTATCTATCAGCCTACCTACCTACCAGCCTATCTATCAATCAGCCTGTCCCTCTACCTACCTACCTACCTATCAGCCTATCTATCTATCTATTGATCAATCTATCAGTGTATCCTTTTGCCTACCTACCTACCAGCCTATGTATCTATCAATCAGCCTATTAAGAAGCCGATCTATCAGCCTATCTACCTACCTATCAGCCTATCAATCCGCCTGTCCCTCTACCTACCTACCTATCAGCCTATCTATCTATCTATTGATCAATCTATCAGCGTATCCTTTTGCCTGCCTACCTACCTACCTATCAGCCTATCTATCTATCTATTGATCAATCTATCAGCGTATCCTTTTGCCTGCCTACCTACCTACCTATCAGCCTATCTATCTATCTATTGATCAATCTATCAGCATATCCTTTTGCCTGCCTACCTACCTACCTATCAGCCTATCTATCTATCTATTGATCAATCTATCAGCGTATCCTTTTGCCTGCCTACCTACCTACCTATCAGCCTATCTATCTATCTATTGATCAATCTATCAGCGTATCCTTTTGCCTGCCTACCTACCTACCTATCAGCCTATCTATCTATCTATTGATCAATCTATCAGCATATCCTTTTGCCTGCCTACCTACCTACCTATCAGCCTATCTATCTATCTATTGATCAATCTATCAGCGTATCCTTTTGCCTGCCTACCTACCTACCTACCAGCCTATCTATCTATCTATTGATCAATCTATCAGCGTATCCTTTTGCCTGCCTACCTACCTACCTATCAGCCTATCTATCTATCTATTGATCAATCTATCAGCGTATCCTTTTGCCTGCCTACCTACCTACCTACCAGCCTATCTATCTATCTATTGATCAATCTATCAGCGTATCCTTTTGCCTGCCTACCTACCTACCTACCAGCCTATCTATCTATCTATTGATCAATCTATCAGCGTATCCTTTTGCCTGCCTACCTACCTACCTATCAGCCTATCTATCTATCTATTGATCAATCTATCAGCATATCCTTTTGCCTGCCTACCTACCTACCTATCAGCCTATCTATCTATCTATTGATCAATCTATCAGCATATCCTTTTGCCTGCCTACCTACCTACCTATCAGCCTATCTATCTATCTATTGATCAATCTATCAGCATATCCTTTTGCCTGCCTACCTACCTACCTACCAGCCTATCTATCTATCTATTGATCAATCTATCAGCATATCCTTTTGCCTGCCTACCTACCTACCTATCAGCCTATCTATCTATCTATTGATCAATCTATCAGCGTATCCTTTTGCCTGCCTACCTACCTACCTATCAGCCTATCTATCTATCTATTGATCAATCTATCAGCATATCCTTTTGCCTGCCTACCTACCTACCTACCAGCCTATCTATCTATCTATTGATCAATCTATCAGCATATCCTTTTGCCTGCCTACCTACCTACCTATCAGCCTATCTATCTATCTATTGATCAATCTATCAGCGTATCCTTTTGCCTGCCTACCTACCTACCTATCAGCCTATCTATCTATCTATTGATCAATCTATCAGCATATCCTTTTGCCTGCCTACCTACCTACCTATCAGCCTATCTATCTATCTATTGATCAATCTATCAGCATATCCTTTTGCCTGCCTACCTACCTACCTATCAGCCTATCTATCTATCTATTGATCAATCTATCAGCGTATCCTTTTGCCTGCCTACCTACCTACCTATCAGCCTATCTATCTATCTATTGATCAATCTATCAGCATATCCTTTTGCCTGCCTACCTACCTACCTACCAGCCTATCTATCTATCTATTGATCAATCTATCAGCATATCCTTTTGCCTGCCTACCTACCTACCTATCAGCCTATCTATCTATCTATTGATCAATCTATCAGCGTATCCTTTTGCCTGCCTACCTACCTACCTATCAGCCTATCTATCTATCTATTGATCAATCTATCAGCGTATCCTTTTGCCTGCCTACCTACCTACCTATCAGCCTATCTATCTATCTATTGATCAATCTATCAGCATATCCTTTTGCCTGCCTACCTACCTACCTACCAGCCTATCTATCTATCTATTGATCAATCTATCAGCATATCCTTTTGCCTGCCTACCTACCTACCTATCAGCCTATCTATCTATCTATTGATCAATCTATCAGCGTATCCTTTTGCCTGCCTACCTACCTACCTATCAGCCTATCTATCTATCTATTGATCAATCTATCAGCATATCCTTTTGCCTGCCTACCTACCTACCTATCAGCCTATCTATCTATCTATTGATCAATCTATCAGCATATCCTTTTGCCTGCCTACCTACCTACCTATCAGCCTATCTATCTATCTATTGATCAATCTATCAGCGTATCCTTTTGCCTGCCTACCTACCTACCTATCAGCCTATCTATCTATCTATTGATCAATCTATCAGCATATCCTTTTGCCTGCCTACCTACCTACCTACCAGCCTATCTATCTATCTATTGATCAATCTATCAGCATATCCTTTTGCCTGCCTACCTACCTACCTATCAGCCTATCTATCTATCTATTGATCAATCTATCAGCGTATCCTTTTGCCTGCCTACCTACCTACCTATCAGCCTATCTATCTATCTATTGATCAATCTATCAGCATATCCTTTTGCCTGCCTACCTACCTACCTATCAGCCTATCTATCTATCTATTGATCAATCTATCAGCATATCCTTTTGCCTGCCTACCTACCTACCTACCAGCCTATCTATCTATCTATTGATCAATCTATCAGCATATCCTTTTGCCTGCCTACCTACCTACCTATCAGCCTATCTATCTATCTATTGATCAATCTATCAGCGTATCCTTTTGCCTGCCTACCTACCTACCTATCAGCCTATCTATCTATCTATTGATCAATCTATCAGCATATCCTTTTGCCTGCCTACCTACCTACCTATCAGCCTATCTATCTATCTATTGATCAATCTATCAGCATATCCTTTTGCCTGCCTACCTACCTACCTACCAGCCTATCTATCTATCTATTGATCAATCTATCAGCATATCCTTTTGCCTGCCTAACTACCTACCTATCAGCCTATCTATCTATCTATTGATCAATCTATCAGCGTATCCTTTTGCCTGCCTAACTACCTACCTATCAGCCTATCTATCTATCTATTGATCAATCTATCAGCGTATCCTTTTGCCTGCCTACCTACCTACCTATCAGCCTATCTATCTATCTATTGATCAATCTATCAGCATATCCTTTTGCCTGCCTACCTGCCAGCCTATCTACGTATCTATCAATCAGCCTATTAAGAAGGCTATCTATCAGCCTACCTACCTACCAGCCTATCTATCAATCAGCCTGTCCCTCTACCTACCTACCTACCAGCCTATCAATCAGTGTGCCTATCAGCCTATTCATCTATCTATCTACCTATCTATATCTGGCTATTCCTCTCCATATATATATCTATCTGCCTATCTATCTGCCCACTGATCCATCTAACAATCTATCCCCCTCCCAATCTCTGCTGCCCCCCAACCCCCCCCCCCCCCGCCCAGAAAGGCCCCCCCTCTCTTCGCAAAGGACGATGCCTGTGATGCTGCAGGCAGGCTTTGCATTGCATGGCACCCATTTGGGGGTGCATTTTGCAAGGCAGGGGGTCCCCAGGAGCAACTCACCCCCTCGGATCCTGGAAGGAAAGAAGGAAGGAAAGAATGGAAACAAAGCTGTCCTTCTGCTCCAAAGAGGCCCGGGAGAGACGGCGAGCAGCCCACACTTCCGGATCCTGTTCGACACTCCCTCCCTGCAAGTGATCCTGGGGTGGAGGCCAGTCAGTCAATAAAGGAAGGAATGGATAGAAATGCCTGCAGGGAGGGAGCCTTGCAAAGGAGAGATTGCAGCTCCATTTGCACCTGAAGTGAAGCCTCCATTTAAGAGTGGCTGGCAGCAAGAGACAAAAAAAAAAAAACTTGCCCAGGCACATGTATTATTTATAATTTGAAATTTGCAAAATATGCAGCAAAATAAACTTGTGGCAAACGGAGAGGAGAGGTCTGCATCCTCTTTTCCTGGTCTTTGGCATCAATCCTTGATTCAGAAACAAAAGAGACTGGAAATATTTGGCCACCGTGCATCAACATGAGCATTACAATATTATATTTCTATAGGTTATATTTATGTTATATTTATGGAGCCCCCGATTATTCCACTGAGCTGCTGAACTTGCTAACTGAAAGGCCGGCAGTTCGAATCCGAGGAGTGGGGTGAGCTCCCGCCGTTAGCCCCAGCTTCTGCCAACCTAGCAGTTCGGAAACATGCCAATGTGAGTAGATCAATAGGTACTGCTCTGGGGATGCCAAAGACCAGGGAAAAAAAGATGCAGACCTCTCCTATTAATTTTTGTGTTGGCTTATTGTGTGGTGGTCACACTCTGGGTAGTGTTTAGTTTTGTGGGAATGTAACAGGCCACATGACCTTGGAGGTGTCTGCGGACAACGCCGGCTCTTCGGCTTAGAAATGGAGATGAGCACCAACCCCCAGAGTCGGTCACGACTGGGCTTAACATCAGGGGAAAACCTTTACCCTTTACCTTATTATTATTCTGAATATTATAAAATGTTACACAGTATTATGTACTGTTAAGAGTATTACCTATCTATATATATAAAAGAGTGATGGCATCACGGCGACCCACAAAACAACAAAACTACAGGCCCCCCAACCTCGAAATTTGACAACACAACCCATCATCCACGCCTCAAGGTTGATACAACAAAAAGAAAAGAAAAATAAAGTCCTAATTAGAGAGAGAGGAATAATTGCTTTTATCCAATGGCTGCCAGTTAGAAGGCTAAGCTCCTCCAACTTGGTCTCCTAGCAACCCAATAAAAAATAATAAAAAACACTAAAAAATAATTTAAAACACTAAAAATTAAGACAATAAAATACTATAATAACAGAACATAACTAAAAATAATACAAGAAAATAATAAAATATAATAAATAAGAAGATAACTTACAATAAAATTAATTTAAAAAAATGCAAATAACGTCAAATAAAAACTACACAACAATTTTTAACCAATACCACCACCACTTTGCCACAGCAACGCGTGGCCGGGCACAGCTAGTATATATATATATATAAATGTACTGTTCGTTTGTAGGACCGAGTTAACAACAAAACCACTGGGCCAAATCACACCAAATTTGGCCACAAAACTAAACACCACCCAAACTGTGACCACCACACAATAAAAAGGTAAAGGTTTCCCCTGACATTAAGTCCAGTCGTGACCGACTCTGGGGGTTGGTGCTCATCTCCATTTCTAAGCCGAAGAGCCGGCGTTGTCCGTAGACACCTCCAAGGTCATGTGGCCATAGGCATGACTGCATGGAGCGCCGTTACCTCCCCGCCGGAGCGGTACCTATTGATCTACTCACATTTGCATGTTTTTGAATTGCTAGGTTGGCAAGGAGCCAGGGCTGACAGACGGGAGCTCATCCCTATCTCGCGGATTCAAACTGACCGGGCTGTGGCACAGCTGGTTAGTAGCCAGCTGCAATAAATCACTACTGACCGAGAGGTCATGAGTTCGAAGCCAGCCCAAGTCGGAGCGAGCTTCCTACCATTGATGTTGACCTATGCAGCCCGGGAGACAGTTGCATCTGTCGAGTAGGAAATTTAGGTACCGCTTTATGCAGGGAGGCTAATTTAACTAATTTACGGCACCATAAAACCTTTCCAGCAGCATGCAGAAGAATGAGGAAGTATTCCATCAAGGACTCAGTGGCACAAGTGGATGGTGAAGCGACATCTCCCCTGTGGCTGAAATCCAGCATATTCTCATGAAGCCGGAAGCTGGAACATTAAATTGCCTCTGTGTCTGTCTATATATGTCGTATGTCTAATGGCATTGGATGTTTGCCATGAATATGTCCATTGTGATCTGTCCAAATCCCCTTCGGGGTGAGAAGGGCGGAATATAAATACTGCAAATAAATAAATAAAATAAATAAACGGCTAACCTTCAGGTCAGCAGATTCAGTGGCAAAAGGGTTTAACCCACTGTGCCACCACAACCTAATGTTACCTAAATAGGGATGGAAACAGATCTGGTCTCTTCTGAGCTCTTATTTTAGCATTCCTAAAACTGGGATGATTTGCTTTGGATAATTTTAAAAGAACCAGTTATGACATTCTTTCATACAAAAATGATACAAAAAAGACAAAAAAGAGAATATTTTTATTATTATCTTTATTTATACCCCACCTTTCTCCCCATGGGGACTCAAGGCGGCTAACAATCCACACTAGACAAATTTAAAAAAAAAAAGAAATACAAAAGTTTTTTTTAAAAAAGAATGAAATAGTAACAGTGTGGTAAAAACAATTACTAACAAAATACTAATAAACCAAGACTAGTAAACTGTCATGAAATGGTTAAATTGAGACTCATTCACCTTCTGTCTCAATTTACCTCTACTTCCTGGCTGTCAGCTGAAACCAGCGGCTCTTATCTTTATTGACATCTCGCTCACTATAACCCATTTTCTATCTCTCTTTAATCTTATCTGAACTAGTAACTTAAAAAGTTCCAACTGCTCATAATTTGACAAATATTTTTCCTTGGTCAGCCTAGTTAATTAACGGATTAGCAGATCTTCATAAACTGTTACCATCGTTCTTTATCTTCCATTCTCTGGGTGTGCTTTCGTCTTGCTCGTCTCTTTCACCCTGTATGTCAATCTTGTTACCAAGTCTCTTCCTCAATAAAGTCTACTAATAGAAAACCAAATCACCAATTTTTCATCTTCCGGGAATGACTACTAAAGGCCTACCGCAGATAACAAATCGTAAATACACAAAGCTGACTACAAAAAAAGAATATTAATAAATCAATACTGGTCTACGACCTCTCGCTCACTATAAGCTGATTTCTATCTCTCTTTATTGGATTCCCTTTAGAATACTATAAAATCACACTTGTACTTTTTACCTAGTTCTCCCGAAAATAAGACATACCCATAAAATAAGCTGTAGCAGGATTTCTAGAGCAATACTGCTCGATATGAAAGATTGGGGTCAACGGTTCGAAAGGAAATGGGAGTCGCAAGAAATTCAGGATGGAATTCCGGGTTTGGAGAGTTATGACGATGTTCCAGAAGAAGACGACTTAACTATACAGTAGAGTCTCACTTATCCAACATAAACAGGCCGGCAGAATGTTGGATAAGCGAATATGTTGGATAATAAGGAGGGATTAAGGAAACGCCTATCAAACATCAAATTAGGTTATGACTTTACATATTAAGCACCAAAACATCATGTTAGACAACAAATTTGGCAGAAAAAGTAGTTCAATACGCAGTAATGCTATGTAGTAATTACTGTATTTATGAATTTAGCACCAAAATATCACAATATATTAAAAACATTGACTACAAAAATGCGTTGGATAATCCAGAACGTTGGATAAGTGAGACTCTACTGTACAAGCAACTAGGATTTTTAAATGTACTACTTATGATAATGCGGGAGCGTTTGTTTATTGTAGGTTTTAGGAATTGGTTAAGTATTACTACAAAAATAAGACACTGTCTTATATTTATTTTTCCTCAAGAAGATACACTATGGCTCAGGGGATGTCTTATTTTTATTGAGTACTAGCTTTGACTTTTATTATGTGTATACATAGATGGTACAACAATGTACATTTATTCAAATACAGTAGAGTCTCACATATCCAACACTCGCTTATCCAATGTTCTGGATTATCCAACGCATTTTTGTAGTCAATGTTTTCAATACATTGTGATATTTTGGTGCTAAATTCGTAAATACAGTAATTACTACATACCCTGTTTCCCCTAAAATAAGACATCCCCATAAAATAAGACCTAGTAGAGGATTTGCTGAATTGCTAAATATAAGGCCTCCCCTGAAAGTAAGACCTAGCAAAGTTTTTATTTGGAAGCATGCCCGCCAAACAGAACGCCAGAGCATGCAGGATCGGTAAATGTACATACCATAGATTATTGTACATGGAAATAATGGTAGTAACAAGAAATTCTTGATAGGATTCACAGTATATCTGGTTATGCTGGTTTGTGATGACAACTACTTTACAGTAGATAATAAATGTTCATTTTGTTGTTCGACAATAAACGTGAATTCTTCTTCATGGAAAAATAAGACATCCCCTGAAAATAAGACCTAGCACATCTTTGGGAGCAAAAATTAATATAAGACACTGTCTTATTTTCAGGGAAACAGAAGTGCTTTGTGATGTTAGCGAGCCTATCTGATGAGTGGGACTATCTGATACCTGCTTTCCAGAATTTGAGGGTCCAGGATTTGTCGTTGGACTTAGTCTGTGGAAGAGTCCTCGAGGAGCTGGACATGTAGATGGTCTTCTCCGGCTGTGTTGTGTATATAGATGTAATTAACTCAATAAAGATAAAAACCGCTGGGTTCAGCTGACAGCATACCGTGTTTCCCCAAAATAAGGCAGTGTCTTATATTAATTTTTGCTTCCAAAGATGTGCTAGGTCTTATTTTCAGGGGATGTCTTATTTTTCCATGAAGAAAAATTCACATTTATTGTTGAACAAAAAAAAAATGAACATTTATTATATACTGTACAGTAGTTGTCATCACAAACCAGTATAACCAGACAAACTGTGAATCCTATCAAGAATTTCTTGTTACTACCATTATTTCCATGTACAACACTCTATAGTATGTACATGTATCAATCCTGCAAGCTCTGGTGTTCTGTTTGGCAGGCGCTGGGCATGCTTCTAAACAAAAACTTTGCTAGGTCTTACTTTCGGGGGAGACCTTATATTTAGCAATTCAGCAAAACTTCTACTAGGTCTTATTTTTCGGGGATGTCTTATTTTCAGGGAAACAGGGTAATGTGGATTTATCTTTGTGCGACTAAGCAGATCGCTAGATCGCCAACTGAAAGAAATTGAGACAGAAAGGTGAATGTGTCTCAATTAAACTCTCACACCGTCAGTGGATAGGTTAAAGAACATTTTAGCATCAAATGTCATGTTCAGATTGAAAACCCACTGTCCAGACAGGACAAATTGCAGCCTTTCAGATGCGACTGTATTTCAATTTCCATCAGCTTTAGTCATGCGGTCTAATAATGAGAAACACAGGAGTTGTAGTCCAGCATCTGGAGAGCCAAATATAGTGACATGATGGGTCAGAGGCCTTGAGTTGGACACATGCAGTGTCGTATGCACTTGAACATGTCTATGGTTTTACCTACTATGACCGAAACTCTGTCCACACTCAGAGCCTCAATACGATTTCTCTCAAGAATGGCTCCTCTGATGAGAAGTGAGTTGTGACTCACATCTTAAGCTCTTTCAACACTTGAAGAAAGAATACATCTTCTCCCTGGTATAGGTTTTCAGATACATGTAGGACTTCTTTCCCGTGTGGCTTCTTTAGTGGTCATCAAGGGCCATCCTCATGTCAAAGCCTTCATGCATACTATGCAGTCGTAAGGTCTATCTCCTGCGTGGATTCTTCGGTGGATAATAAGGTGGCTTGTCTGAGTAAAGGTTTTTTCCACATTTGGCAGACTACTAGGGCTTCTTCCCTGCATGAACTCTCCAGTGCTTGACAAGGTGTGTTCTCTGATGGAAGGTCTTCCTGCAATCCTAGTATTGGTACGGTTTTGTTGGAGTATGGTTGTATTTGTATGAAATGTAAATCAAGTGTTTACTGCTGATGAGCAAGAATGTGTATTTTCAGTAATGAAATAGTTAACAGCAGGCTAGTTTTGACTGACAGCCTGTTGTGATTACTATGACCTATCAGGATTGATTTCCTGCCTTTGAGGGTTGGAACTTCCTCCGGACTGAGGAATGTTGTTATCTAATCTCTGTTGTGTTCGGCTTGAGCTTTCGCTGCAGATGGACAATGAATGCTATGCTCCGAAGCCGGGAAATGTAACTGTAAATATGTAAAAAAAGTTTAACAACAGTTGGATTTACAACTGAACCTCCGGCTGCTGGAATTCTGTTGGCCGGTGCTGTTTCTCCGCAAGAGAAGTCAGCCTGCGGAAGAAGGGGGCGGTGAGACCAGAATGATGATTTTTGGAATCCACTCTGCTACCCATCATCCCCTAACAGGTTTTTCCCCCATGTAGATCCTCCAGTGTATAGTTAGGGTTGAGCTATAAGCGAAGCATCTTCCGCATTCGAGGCACACATCGCGTTCTCTCTGGTGTGAACCTTCTGGTGCCCTTTGAGGATAGAAATAGTACGGAACCTCTTCCCACACTGCAGACACGTAAAGTGTTTTTCCCCAGTGTGGATTGTCAAATGGGTGGTCAGACCAGTTCCACGTGTAAAGCTTTTCCCACACTCCAGGCATTTATAGGGTTTCTCCCCTGTGTGAGTTGCTTGATGTCTACGTAGAGGTCCACTATGAGCAAAGCTCTTACCACACTCCAAGCATTTATAGGGTTTCTCCCCAGTGTGAATTCTGCGATGTGCAAGTAGATATCCCCTTTGAGTGAAGCTCTTCCCACACTCCAGGCACTGATATGGTTTTTCCCCTGTGTGCGTCCTCTGATGTGAACGTAGACTTGAACTGAAAGTGAAGCTCTTTCCACACTCCTGGCATTTATAGCATTTCTCCCCTTTGTGTGTCTTTTGATGCGAACGCAGAGCTGAACGAAAAGTGAAGCTTTTCCCACACTCCAGGCATTCATAGGGTTTCTCCCCTGTGTGAATCCTTTGATGACGCCGCAGATAAGCATTCTGGGCGAATCTCTTCCCACACACCAGGCATTTATAGGGTTTCTCTCCTGTGTGAATCCTTTGATGTAAACGAAAACTTACACTGTGAGTGAAGCTCTTCCTACACTCAAGGCATTTAAAGGGTTTCGTCTCCGTGTGGATATTTTTATGAGAATGCAGATGTCCGCTGTGAGAAAAACTCTTACCACACTCCAAGCATTTATAGGGTTTCTCCCCAGTGTGAATTCTGTGATGTGCAAGTAGATGTCCGCTTTGAGTGAAGCTCTTCCCACACTCCAGGCACTGAAAGGGTTTTTCCCCTGTGTGTGTCCTCTGATGTAAACGTAGACTTGAACTGAAAGTGAAGCTCTTTCCACACTCCTGGCATTTGTAGGGTTTTTCCCCTTTGTGAGTTCTTTGATGTATACGTCGCTTCGCACTCTCAGTGAAGCTTTTCCCACACTCCAAGCATTTAAAAGGTTTCACCCCATTGTGGATTCTTTGATGTAAATGTAGAGTCGTGCTATGATTAAAGCTCTTCCCACACTCCAGGCATTTATAAGGTTTCTCCCCAGTGTGAACTCTTCGATGTGTATGTAAATTTGAGCTCTGAGCGAAGCTCTTCCCACACTCCAGGCATTTATAAGGTTTCTCCCCAGTGTGAATTCTTTGATGAGTATGTAGATTTGAGCTCTGAGTGAAGCTCTTCCCACACTCCAGGCATTTATAGGGTTTCTCCCCTGTGTGCATCTTTTGATGTGAGCGTAGACTTCCACTCTCAGTGAAGCTCTTTCCACACTCTATACATTTATATGGTTTCTCTCCAGTGTGAATTCTTTGATGTATATACAGACGTGCTCTATGACTGAAGCTCTTCTCACACACCAGGCACTTATAGGGTTTCTTCCCAGAGTGGGTTCGTAGACTCTCAATGGTGGTCTGTCCACATTCTGGTTTCTTCACAGTATGAATTTCCTGATTGAAAAATGTACAAAACACAAGAGGGCAGTGTTCAGATAGAAAGGATAAGCTGCTGGAAGACAAAATGACATTTTCTTTAAAAGTTGCACCAGGTGGCCAGAAAAACACAGCCCTGAAGTCCACAGTTCGGACATACGCCCCTTTAGGAAGAAAGCAATTAATATGCTTAAGAAAGCAATATAAAGGGCCGGGCTGTGGCGCAGCTGGTTAATAGGAAACAGCAATATATTACTGCTGACCGGAAGGTCATGAGATCGAAGCCCGCAGTCGGATTGAGCTCCAACTGTTTAACAGCCCAGCTTACTGTCCACCTAAGCCAGGGGTTCCCAAACTACGGCCCACGGGCCACATAAAGACACCCCGAAGCCATTTATTTGGCCCCCGGAGCGGCGGCTCCCTCCTCCTCCATCAGAGAAGGCACATGCAGTGTGAAGGAGAAGGAGGGGAAAACATGCATCTTTGTCAGAGTAATGGTTTTTGTAGTGTGTGAAATGTTCACTCATAGTGAATGTTTCCTTTGGTTAGCAATCCAGCACTGTAGGAGTTAATTGCATAGAGCATTGATTTACTGCTAGAAAGGCAAAAGAATGAGACTTCCACTTTTGTCTACGCAGAAGGAAGACATGTGATAGACACTGGAATGTGGAAGGAGTGTTCCAACCCTCTTTATTATTTTTATGATTATTATTATGATTATTATTAACACTGAGACTGTATTTGTTTCCATTTTGTTTTGTTTCTACTTTAAAATAAGATATACGTAGTGTGCATAGGAATTTGTTCATAGTTTTTTTAAAAATTTAATCCATCCCTCCAACAGTCTGAGGGACCATGAACTGACCCCCTGTTTAAAAAGTTTGGGGAGCCCTGACCTAAGCAGTTTGAAAACAGCTCTGCTGTGAGTAGAGAAATTACGGACCGCTTAATGCGGGGAGGTTAATTCAATTTAATTTATGCCCATGAAACTGTTGAACAGGGAGAAGGAAATACTACAACCAAAAGGACTCGGCGTCACAGTGGATGAAGCGACAGCTCCCCCTGTGGCCAGAACCGAGCATAACCTCCTGAAGCCGGAAGTTGGAAAAATATTGAATCACCTCTACTATCTGTTTGTCTATCTGTATGTGTTGTATGTCTAATAATGGCATCGAATGCTTGCCATGTATATGTACATTGTGATCCACCCTGAGTCCCCTTTGGGGTGAGAAAGAAGGGCGGAATATAAATACTGTAAATAATAAAATAAATAAATATCATGAGGAAGGGGTATGTGGAATGGGGTGTGCATGAACCTTGCTTTGAAGCTGAGAGAGTGTGACTCCCAAGAAAAGGCATTATCTGGTGCCGCTGTGGTGGTTCCTCCATGGAAGCAAAAAACCACAGCCCTGAAGACCTGCACTTCTTCACCAGCCAAGGAAACAATCTATGTACATATCAAGATGGATGTTAAAAGGGGAGCTGACGGCAAAACTCAAGGCCAGACAAGTCTGAATTGCTAAAGGGCAGCAATTAAAACATTTCTCTCAAAGGAGATTGTCTGCACCTTTCTCTGAGGCCGAGAGTGTGGATCAACACAACAAACGTTTACTAACAACTAGGCGATTCCCAGGTATGCATTTCCTGATTCTATTTACTAGGAATAATCACAGTTTGCTTTACAGTTGCTCAGATCCCATTAGAAAATGTCTACCTGAGCAATCGTTGGACACTTATTCTAGTATTGTATATCTTATCTACGAGGGTTGAATGAAAAGTAATGCCTCAACCTTCGTAACTCAACAGGTGGCAGTCCTGGTCTGCGGCAGGTCCTGGCTTGTTCAGTACTGTCCTCTACAGTTCCATTTGGTGGGAAGCATTAGAATTGAACGGTTGTGTTGTTAAAGTGCAAAGTATGGGACCCTGCGCAGACGGGGAAGCCTTAGCATTGAACGGTTGTGTTGTTAAACTGCAAAGTATGGAACCCTTCGCAGGCGGTTGGTCCATGCGACTTAAGCAATGTGCAGTCATTGAATTCGTGACAGCAGAAGGTGTCGCCCTAAAGGAGATTCACCAGAGAACGCAAGCTGTTTATGGTGATTGTGTTGATGTGAGTAGTAGGGTTGTCCAAAAAATCGTTTTGTTTCTTATATCGGAATTATTTCGGATTGTTCTCACTTTTTGAATCGAGTTCCGAGACGTCCCTGGGCGCAACCAGCAATGTAATTTGAACCATTGTTGGCCCATTCTCTAAATGTGTCTTAATATTTCGTTAAATTCCCCCCCCCCCCAATTTTAAAAATATATTTAAAAATATTTAAAAAATTTTTTTGTTTCTGCAAGCTTCCTTGAATGGGAGCCTAGCGCAGCCTAAAATGGCTGCCGCTCCCGGGCCAATCAGACGCTTCCACGATGGACGCAAAGGTGGGGGCTAGGGTCCTCTGTGTCCACGTGGAAGATCGCCATAAAAGCCCCCTGCGTAGCCCTGGCGAGCCATTCTGGGGTGGGTTTCCGAGCGGAGAGGGTGGTGCGCTGCGCATAGCAAGCGGAAAACAAACAAGCCGCCTGCATTGAGGGAGAGAGGGTGAAGTTCTGGCTGTAGAGACAGAGGGGTTTGAGTCTGGTAAGGATTTGGGCTTTTGTTGCTGGTTCGTCCGTCTCTTGGGAGTGAGAATGTGTAAACTTTTTGGGTAATAATGCATTGGCTTGGGGCTTGTGGGATCTTGCAAAGAGTCCTTGCTTGAAAAGACAGCAAGGTCAGCCATTGATTCAATAGAGGGTCCAAGGCAATTTATAGTTTCCAAAGGACATGGGCATTCCTGCCAAGGCATTGCTTTCCTTGCGCTCTGTTTCCAATCCAAAGCCCTCAGGCTGAGTTTTATTTTTGCAATCACAAGGTCAGCCATTGGTTCAATAGAGGGTCCAAGGCAATTTATAGTTTCCAAAGGACATTGCCAATTCTGTCAAGGCATTGCTTGGCGTGTGCTGCGTTTCTAATCTAAAGTCCTCGGCTAGAGTTTCATTTTTGCAATCACAAGGTCAGCCAGGGGCACCATTGATCAAAAGTTCAAAGGAAATTTATAGTTTCCAAAGGACAGTGACACTCCTGCCAAGGCATTGCTTGGCGTGTGCTGCGTTTCTAATCCAAAGTCTACACAAGTAGAAGAGGGACTTTCACAGTGATAAGAACCCAATTTAACAGGAAATAAGACTTTCAAACCAGCAACAGGTTTCTTCAAATATTGAAAAATAGTGTATTATAAAAAGTTATGAAAATTCGCCAAAAATCATAGGAGACTGGAAACGTTCTGCAATTTGTTGAGCAAAGAGTGTTGAATGTGATCTCCCTCTGTACCAAATTTGATGAGGATAGCTCAAGAAATGAGGGCGGGAGAGCCCTGTAAAAGTCCCCCCTGGTTTCCTTTTTTTTTCTTGGCGATTGCGCATGTGCGTCCGCCATTTTAGAAACATTTAGAATTATTACGAATTTTCGGAAATATCCGAAATTTTGGGGTAAAAAATTCGGAAATACTTTCTATATCGAAGCGCCGGCACCCCCTACTTTAGAAACGAGAATTGAAACATTTTTTCCATCGATCGGACATGCCTAGTGAGTAGTGTGCATCGTTGGGCAAGTAAGTTTAAAGATGTTGAGGTGGGAACATCTGACTTGTGTGACAAACGAAGAGTTGGACATCCTGTGACAGCAACCGCCCAGTTTCACAAGCAAAAGGATGATCGTCGTATCCCTCAGAGATGAACATGCAGTCATTGAATTCTTGACAACAGATGTTCCCACCTCAACATCTTTAAACTTACTCACCCAACGACGCCCATCATAAACAGCTTGCGTTCTCTGAGGAATCTCCTTTGGGGTGGCACCTTTTGCTGTCAAGAATTCAATGGCTGCATGTTGCTTAAGTCCCATTGACCAACTATCTGTGTGGGGTTCCATACTTCACACTTTAACAACACAACCGTTCAATGCTAAGGCTTCCCACCAAAGGGAACTGTAGAGGAGAGTCTACCAAACAAGCTAGGACCTGCCACAGTGTGATGACTCATGGGCCATGTAGTCCCGTTCCTGATACTATTGAGGCAGATGAAGAGGAAAACTTGGATTTCCCACCGTTTCAGCCAGAAGTGGAGCCCTTGCACCTGCAAGATGTTTGCCCACCAGAAGTCAGCCAAACAAGCCTTGAGCAGAAATCTCCCCCATTTTCTCGCCGGGATTATTATAATCAAGATAGAGGCGCTCGGGAGGCGACTCGCAGGAGCGCCAGGATAGCTGCCAGACAATTAGCTGATTAAGTCTGTTTCCCTTGGGAAACTTTAAGGAGTCATGCATCTGGACACAGTATGGGTTCCGTTTCTTGTTCCCCAGGGAAAGTGTTCCTTGGCGGGAAAACAAGATCCTATATAGGTGTTTGGCCGCAAAGAAATCCTTGCGGAGTCAATTCGTCAGCTTCGGGAGTGATTTCGTGTGTAGACTATGCAACTCCAGTTCCATGTTTCCAGGACCTTGTTCTCGTCCCAGCCTTGCCTTGCTCCCCGGACCTCGCCACGGAATTCGCCACGGACCCTATTCTTGTTCCTTGCTTTTGTTGTCTTGAACCAAGCCTTGTTTGCCAAGAATCTAGTTTGCTTCCAGCCTTGTTTGTCAAGTTCCATGGACTAAAGGACCTTGTCATTTCCCCTCACTTTGCTTGACAAAGTGTGTGTTTCAGTTAATGGATTACAACTTTGGACCTTAATATCTCATATTGGACATTGTTTCCTTGGACTATATTTGACCTTTTCTGGAAGGTCTACTTCTGAACTATATTCTTCACTTGTTTTTACTGACTTTATATATTCCTTTAATAAAGATATTAGATAGATTCTGGCCTCTGCGCATGGTTATTGGTGCTCTGCAGCCTGGGTCCTGACACACAGACCAGGACTGACATCCATTGAGGAGTTACGAAGGTGGAGGCATTACTTTTGACTCAACCCTCATATATCTATACCTATGCAGCCCTCCACCAGACTAAACCCTCTTTCTGCAGGTGACACTGATGGAGTTAGTTCTTCCCCTTTCTCTGGCTCAAGGCTGGATCCGGAGCCCAAGGGCTTCCCACAAATGGTGCATCCAGTCCTGGTCCTTACCTTCTGGTTTGGAATGGGAGAGGCGCCTTCGTCCTGATCCAGGAGGGTCCTGTCCCTCCTCGGTCGCCTCTCCGGGCTTCTTCCATCCTTTGCTCTCCGCCGAGAAGATCTCAAGAACATCCCATGTGGCCCGTGAGAAGGACCCCTCTTCTGGTCATGATCTGAAGGAAGGATGAGGGAAGAAGAGCTGATGGTGAGTGTGGATTGAGAGACGACATTGGCAGCCATTGACTGGTGGCCGCTTTGGATGTAACAGGGGAGTTGCATGCTCCCTATACACCGCTCTGGTGGGCAACCTGGTTGCCGCCCATTGGATCATTTGGAGCGTCTGAACAGTTTTCAAAGGCAACCTCAAATAAGCGTGATACAGTAATCTATGTAACCAGAGCGTGGACTACCGCATGGGGCGCCTCCAAAGGGCCAAGTGCTTGCCATAGGGATGAGCCTTGTCCATACTGCAAGCACTCGCTTTAGTGGAGCCCCGTGCACGTTGCTGCCTAGAACACGCACCAGGCTTCTCCAAAGGGCCGGCCTGGCACGTTGGATAGTAATAACCGGAAATCGGTTAACCGCAACTCTACTGTACATGAACATAGCAACAACCACAATAATATACCGTGTATAAATGTTGCGCTGACATGGAAGGCTGAATACATGCTGCTATATAAGGCCCGGGCTGTGGCGCAAGCTGGTGAGCAGCCAGTTGAGACGAATCACTCTGACCAAGAGGTCATGAGTTCGAGGCCAGCTCGGAGCCTGTGTTTGTCTTGTCTTTGTTCTATGTTGAATGTTTGCCTTATATGTGTAATGTGATCCGCCCTGAGTCCCCTTCGGGGTGAGAAGGGCGGAATATGGTGCTAATTTTATATACATATATATATATAATATACAATAATTTATAAATATATAATACATTGTATGTACTTATAATATTGATAATAATATCATAATGCAATACAATATTATACTAATTAATAATAAAATATAATATTAATTATATATTATTTATTAAATGTAGTATTACTAATAATATTACCATAAAATTATATAGTACAATATAGTAATGTAATTGCTTATATTGTGCTATGCTAATAATATATTGTATGTACATTTGAATTGTAAGCCGCTCTGAGTCCCCTTCGGGGTGAGAAGGGCGGAATATGGTGCTAATTTTATATACATATATATATATATAATATACAATAATTTATAAATATATAATACATTGTATGTACTTATAATATTGATAATAATATCATAATGCAATACAATATTATACTAATTAATAATAAAATATAATATTAATTATATATTATTTATTAAATGTAGCATTACTAATAATATTACCATAAAATTATATAGTACAATATAGTAATGTAATTGCTTATATTGTACTATGCTAATAATATATTGTATGTACATTTGAATTGTAAGCCGCTCTGAGTCCCCTTCGGGGTGAGAAGAGCGCCATATAAATGTAGTAAATAAATAAATAAATATAAATACTGTAAATAAATGAATAAATAAATATAAACCAACCAACCCCCCCCCCCCCCCCGAAAGCCATGTGCTGATTCCAAAGCTGATGTATCTATCCCATTATCCTCAGACCCCATGAAAGATTTGTGTCACGGCTACAAAGTTAAATAGCCCGGGGCTGTGGCGCAGGCGGGAGAGCAAGCCAGTTGCAATTAACTGCAATGAATCACTCTGACCAGGAGGTCATGATTACGAGCCCCGCTCAGAGCCTATGTTTGTCTTGTCTTTGTTCTATGTTAAAAGGCATTGAATGTTTGCCTATATGTGTAATGCGATCCGCCCTGAGTCCCCTTCGGGGTGAGAAAGAAGGGCGGAATATAAATGCTGTAAATAAATAAATAATAAATAAATACAACAATAAATACAATTTGATTTTCATGTAAATATCTGTTGGGATCCTGCAGGCCTCTGGAGATACAAGGATGCGAAAAAGAGACGAGTGAGAAAGTCCTGACCTGGAGAGGTCTCCGGGTCCCTTTCTCCCTGCACGGCCTCAGTGGACAAGTCCATTCTTCTTCAACCAGAAGCCACAGGTACCTGGAAAGAAGGAAATGTGGGGTTTCCCCAACATTAATGCCCCATGGAGACACCCATTTGTTTGCTTTGCAAGACCTGAGCAGCTCGTGGAGGGAAGGTTGGTCTGGAGGTCTATCTCTCTATCATTCATCCGTTCCCATTGAACTGAAGCTCCACCATTGTTCTACTTGGGCAAAACACAATCAAACAATGTGACTCCTTGGGAAATACTGAGTCTCCTAAACGGGAAGGAGAGGACTAGGTGCCTTTGCTCTGGCCTGGTTGGGAGGTGTTAGCTGGCCCTGATTGTTTCTTGTCTGGAATTCCCCTATCTTCTGAATGTCGGGGGTGCTATGAATGCAATTTCCTGCTTCTTGGCAGGGGGTTGGACTGGATGGCCTATAAGGTCTCTTCCAACTCTACTATTCTATGATTCCATGATTGCTCTTGATTTACTGTCCTGGTTTTAGATTTCCCAACAAAGCATTCCCCCGGGCAGGAAGCAGCCATGATTTGAAGCTGCAAAGCCATTCAATGTTTGTTTATTTATTTATTATTTCCAATATTTATATCCCCGCCCTTCTCACCCGAAGGGACTCAGGGCGGCTTACTGTGGGATTATGGTTGTATGTGTATGAAATGTAAATCAAGTGTTTTCTGCTGTTAGGCAAGCGTGTGTGTTTCAGTAATGAAACAGTTAACAGCAGGCTAGTTTTGACTGACAGCCTGTCGTGATTGCTATGACCTATCAGGCATGGTTTCCGGCTTTGGAGGTCGGACCTTCCTTCGGACTGAGGAATGTGCTTTCTTATCTCTGTGAGTTGAGCTGTGCTTGCCGAGGCAAGAGGCTATAGAAGAATGCCAGCTCAGAGAGATGGCTTTTGCTGTGCTTTGTAAAAATGTAGATATTGAAATAAATGTTTGGACTTTAGATTACAGATGTGTTTGAGTCTGACATTGAACAGAGGAATTGGTGAGGCAGACGATTGCAACCAATTCATCAGGGTGCTGGAACAGATGATTGATGGAGCTTGAAATAACCCACCCAGCATGCACCCTGACCTCCACTGGCACAATTAGATGCCTATACAAAATCAATCAACAGTACATAAAATCAGTTAAAAAACAATTAAATACAATATAAAATTACAGTATATAAATTTTATATATATATATATATATATATATATATATATATATATATATATATATAAATGTTAATCAAGTTGGCCAATTGCAACATTCACACTTGCCTCCAACAGAAATGAGTTCTTTCTCCCACCCTGGCAATTATTCCACACACACACATATATATACAGTAGAGTCTCACTTATCCAACACTCGCTTATCCAACGTTCTGGATTATCCAACGCATTTTTGTAGTCAATGTTTTCAATACAATGTGATATTTTGGTGCTAAATTCGTAAATACAGTAATTACTACATAGCATTACTGCGTATTGAACTACTTTTTCTGTCAAATTTGTTGCATGGCATGATGTTTTGGTGGTTAATTTGTAAAATCATAACCTAATTTGATGTTCAATAGGCTTTTCCTTAATCTCTACTTATTATCCAACATATTTGCTTATCCTACATTCTGCCGGCCCCATTTACGTTGGATAAGCGAGACACACACACTCTCTCTCTCTCTCTCTCTCTCTCTCTCTCTCTCTCTCTCTATATATATATATATATATATATCACCTCACAACCTCTGAGGATGCCTGCCATAGATGTGGGCGAAAGGTCAGGAGAGAATGCTTCTGGAACATGGCCAGACAGGCTGGAGAAACTCACAGCAACCCACACTATTGTTTATTTTGAATGTATATTAATGGTGTTGCATCTGAATAATATTGTGTTACATCATTACAATATTGCATTACGGTATTTTATATTTATGTTTTTGGTATATGTTATACATATAATATTACACATTATTATGTACTATTGAAGCATTATTATGCATTACAGTAATGTAATATTGCTGGGAAGTAGTATTGTTCAGTACAATAATGTATTATTATCACTATATATCATCATTATTTATATTATATAATATTGCACATTATTACGTACTATTATAGCACTGTAGAATTATTATGCATTGCAATAATGTAATATTGCAGTGAGGTAGCACAATAAGGTAGTATTATCACTATATATATATATATATATATATTATAATACTGTACATTATGATGTACTATTATGGAATTATAGTATCATTATGCATTGCAATAATGTAATATTGCAGGGAAGTAATACAAGAAGCTATTATTATCACTATATATCATTATATATATATATAATATTGCACGTTATTATGTACTATTATTAGCACTGTAGTATTATTATGCATAACAATAATGTAATATTGCTGGGAGGTAGTACAATAGGGTATTATCATGCTATATAATTATAATATATATTATATAATATTGCACATTATTATGCACTATTATAGCACTATAGTATTATTATGCATTGCAATAATGTAATATTGCAGTGAGGTAGTACAATAGGGTATTATTATTACTATATATCATTATTATATATATTATATGATATTGCACATTATTATGTACTATTATAGCACTATAGTATTATTATGCATTGCAATAATGTAATATTGCAGTGAGGTAGTACAATAAGCTATTATTATCACTCTATATCATTATTATATATATTATATGATATTGCACATTATTATGTACAATTATAGCACTATAGTATTATTATGCATTGCAATAATGTAATATTGCAGGCAGGTAGTACAATAATGTATTATTATTGTTATTTCTATTATTACAATCACAATATAGTATTTATTATTAGCTAACCTATTATATTATTATGTTATAATAATTCATCATTGCATTGCATTGCATTGCATTGCATCCTCCCTTTTTTATTGTTGCTTAAATTAATTGAGGCTTCTGGGATTAATTAAGGAAAATATTAATTAATGCCTGTGTGCATTAATCCCCGTGCATTAATTAACTGAGCAGTAATTAGCCCCCTTCCCAACTTCAAAAGCCAAAACAACAACAAAAACTCAACGCAAACCTTGCAACGTCCTTCTTCTCCTTCTTGGGTCCAAAGGCAACACTTCGGGTTCCCAAGCGACCTGCAGAAAGGCCTAGAGAAAACCAGTGCGCATGCTCCGCTCTTCCAAGGCTTTCCCGCCCGAGATAGATAAATAGATATTATTATTTGCAAAAATTACTGAATGCACTGAGATTAATGCACAAGGGGGTCCCTGTTCCGTCTGCATTCATCCCAGTGCATTAATTAATTGGGCCTTAATGAGCCCCCTTCCACGCCAAAACAACAACAAAAACTCAAGGCAAACCGTGCAAAGTCCTCCTCTCTTTCTTGGGCACAAAGGCAAAGGGAAGCAACACTTCGGGTTCCCAAGCGACCTACAAAGCGCCACAAAGAAAGGCAGCACCAGTGCGCATGCTCCTCTCTCCTAGGCATTCCAGCACAATAAACAAAACAGAGGGCGTTCGCATGGGAACCGGAAGTGTTGGAGTTTATTTGCCTCTTCTCTTTGGCCCCATGCCAGGCCTGGCTCCAAAATCTGAGAGTCAGAGATAAAGTAACAGTGTGATACAAAACATGCAATTTTATAAAAAAAAAATTAATTTTAAAAAATTAAAATTTTTAATTTTTTTAAAAAATTGACACAACGACATAGTATGACACAGCAAACAAGATAGATCCTGCTGCTGGAGAGTTTGCAAGGACCTGGGAATTGGTTTGTAACTGTTGCTATCCTGCTTCTGGAGAGTTTGCAAGGACCTGGGAATTGGTTTGTAACTATTGCTATCCTGCTGCTGGAGAGTTTTCAAGGACCTGGGAATTGGTTTGTAACTATTGCTATCCTGCTGCTGGAGAGTTTGCAAGGACCTGGGAATTGGTTTGTAACTGTTGCTATCCTGCTGCTGGAGAGTTTGCAAGGACCTGGGAATTGGTTTGTAACTGTTGCTATCCTGCTTCTGGAGAGTTTGCAAGGACCTGGGAATTGGTTTGTAATTGTTGCTATCCTGCTGCTGGAGAGTTTGCACGGATCTGGGAATTGGTTTGTAACTGTTGCTATCCTGCTTCTGGAGAGTTTGCACGGACCTGGGAATTAGTTTGTAACTGTTGCTATCCTGCTGCTGGAGAGTTTGCAAGGACCTGGGAATTGGTTTGTAACTGTTGCTATCCTGCTGCTGGAGAGTTTGCAAGGACCTGGGAATTGGTTTGTAACTGTTGCTATCCTGCTTCTGGAGAGTTTGCAAGGACCTGGGAATTGGTTTGTAATTGTTGCTATCCTGCTGCTGGAGAGTTTGCACGGATCTGGGAATTGGTTTGTAACTGTTGCTATCCTGCTTCTGGAGAGTTTGCACGGACCTGGGAATTAGTTTGTAACTGTTGCTATCCTGCTGCTGGAGAGTTTGCAAGGCCCTGGGAATTGGTTTGTAACTGTTATTCTGCTTTTGGAGAGTTTGCAAGGACCTGGGAATTGGTTTGTAACTGTTGCTATCCTGCTTCTGGAGAGTTTGCAAGGACCTGGGAATTGGTTTGTAACTGTTGCTATCCTGCTGCTGGAGAGTTTGCACGGATCTGGGAATTGGTTTGTAACTGTTGCTATTCTGCTGTTGGAGAGTTTGCAAGGACCTGGGAATTGGTTTGTAACTGTTGCTATCCTGCTTCTGGAGAGTTTGCAAGGACCTGGGAATTAGTTTTTAACTATTGCTATCCTGCTGCTGGAGAGTTTGCACGGACCTGGGAATTGGTTTGTAACTGTTGCTATCCTGCTGCTGGAGAACAGGTTTCTCTGAGTGTGTGTGTGTGTTGTGAGTACTGGCTGTACTCAGAGAGGCCTGACTATTTCTGAGGCTTTGTTTGCTGCTGATCATCACTGAAGCAGATTCATGGACTAAGAAAGGACCGCTTATAAATGCTGATTTATGTAAGCAATCAGAAGGACTATTGTAAATATCTTTGTTCTGTTGATCTCTTGGATTTAGTGAAAGTTCTTGTGTTATTTGTTCTGCAAAGCTGAGCGGTGCATCATTCTGCAGGGTGACTCTGGGTTACAGGCACACGTAAGAGCTTCCATTTATCATCCACAATCCCCAACACATAGTAATGTCTACAGAGAGACTTGAACTCCCCAGGAAATCAGGAGGCAGAGGGATTCTGCAAGTGAAACAAAAGGTTTTGTTGTTGTTTATTTGTTCAGTTGCTTCTGACTCTTTGTGACCTCCTGGACCATCCCAGGCCAGAGCTCCCTGTTGACCACTTCTTCACCTGATTCCCTCCTCCCTCAGAGTCAGCCAGGAATGTTTATCCAAATCCACTGTTCCCTTGACTGCAGTTATTAGGTGAGAGGTCACTTCCCTGACTGCTGGATTCCAAAACATCAGTACTTTCATACAGTATCACAGAAGCAGGCTTTTGCTCTAACAGGACCTCCTGTTCCCCCATCTTGGCTGTATCTGAATCCAGCATTATCCCTGGCTCTAAAACTGCATCTTCCAGTCTCACAGGCTCTGACACCGGAAACCTCTCATCATCATCATCATCAGGTTGAACCACGACACTGCATATCCCGCCATCTGTGGTCTGTCCTCTTCCAACCGCACCAGGAGGTATAATGGGTCATGGCTACTCAATGCTATTCAAGCTTGATAATTGCAACATGCACACTTTCTTTAAACAGACAAAGGACATCCCAGCCACAGATGAAGGTGAAACATTAGGAGAGAATGTTGTGGGAATATGGCCTTACAGCTCGAAAGCCTCACAGCAACCCAGTGATTTTGGCCATGAAAGCCTTCTACAATACATATGTCCCATGGCCACCCCCAGTCCCTTCAAGGATATCGTCCATCCATCTTGCCCCTGGTCCGGCCCCTCTTCCTTTTTCCTTCCATTTCCCCCAGCATCGTGATCTTTTCCAAGCTTTCCTGTCTCCTCATGATGTGGCCAAAGGACTTCATCTTTGCCTCCAATATCCTTCCCTCCAGTGAGCAGCCACTGGGCATTATTTCCTGGAGGATGGACTGGATCTTCTTGGACCGGTCCAAGGCACTCTCAGGAATTTTCTCCAACAACAAAGTTCAAAGCGTCTATCTTCCTTCGCTCAGCCTTCCTTATGGTCCAGCTCTCTCTCGCATCCATAGGTTTCTATGGGGAATACCATTGGTCTATCCCGCTGCCTCCGTGTCCTTCGGAAGAAGAATGCCGCCATCACTTTGGCAGGACCACCACTCTCTCTCATTGGGACTTCACAAACCCTCCTCCCTCTGGATTCCCCTTTCCTCCAGTGTTTTCACTTACAGGCTAAACAGGGCATAAGGTGACAGCCGGTGTCAGATGGGGTTACACTCCCGCTGAAGATACAGGTTCAACGCTTGGGGGTTCTCCTGGATTCATCATTGAGCCTAGAACCCCAGGTTTCAGGGGTGGCCAGGGGAGCTTTTCCACAATTAAAACTTGTGCGCCACGTGTGGAAAGTCCGACTTGTCCACGGTGGTCCACGCTCTTGTTACATCCCGAATAGATTACTGCAACGTGTGAGGATTTGTAAAAAGACACCGTGATGGAATGGGTTGACAGGAAAGACATGTGTCGACAGCTGATTGGAATTTAGTCTGCAATTGCAGAAAATTGCACCAGATTCTAATCATATTTGGTAAAAAAATATTATATAATGGTAGAATATAGTAAAAAAAAAAAAAGTAAGAAGATTGAACAAATGATCTTAGACAAATCTCTGATATTCTACTAATTTTTTAATATATTTTGCAGATCTTTTTCAGGACTAGAATTGTTTTTAGAGCAAAGCAAATCTGTTGTCCAGGAATACAAATAATTATAGGGATGCACTAAATAATAAATAGAATTTTAGATGGAGGGTTTAGATTGGCTGCTGTCTCTAGCTTGCTGATGAGACAAACGGTTTTAACTGCCACTTTCATCTCGGAGAGGGAAGAGAGCCCTGACTGGAAACAGTCAGGAAGGACTGCCAACTCTCCGAAGCCTGATTATTTATAAGACAAATGTGGCATACTTAAAGACTGTTTCAAGCATGTGGACAACTTCAACAGAAAGGAAGAAACCATGAAAATGAACAAAATCTGGCTACCAGTATTTTAAAAAACTCAAAAATCAGAACAGTAAATAAAGACATGGGAACCAAGGGCAGCTAACGACTCTAAACAAAGGATGCCCCCAGGCAGGAAGCCAGGAGATGAAACTATTCAATGCTAATCAAGGTGATTAACTACAACATGCACACTGGCCTCCAACTGACGAAGAGTTCTTCTCTCACCCTGGACTTTCCACAGATATATATGAACCTTCCTTGCTTACTTTCTTCATACCTCACAACCTCTGAGGATGCTTGCCATAGATGTGGGCGAAACGTCAGGAGAGAATACTTCTAGAACATGGACATACAGCCCGGAAAACACACAACAATCCTGTTTAAAGGGACTGTTTATTCCCGCTGTTCTCTGTGTGAATTCAGAGAGACTGCTGTATATATTGTTGCCCTGTTTGACCTTTTGAATTGAAGTAAAGATACTTGTTACACAAGCCTGAGTGACACTTTTATCATACTGCAGGGTTTATCTTGATTCAGAAACTATGGTAAAGCTTCTATTTATTTGAATCTACAACCTTCAACAGAACACGCTCTACGTGGGATTGCCTTTGAAGACTATTTGGAAACATCAAATGGTCCAATGGGTGGCAGCCAGTCTGCTACTGGGCCCAATTCAAAGTGCTGGCTTGAGCCTATAAAGCCCTAAACGGTACTGGCCCAGCTTATCTGTCTGAACGTATCTCCTTCTATGATCCACTTCAGAGGCTAAGATTGTCAGGGGAGGTCCTGCTCTCGGTCCCACCTCCCCTCACAAGAGCGACGGGTGGGAACGAGAGACAGGGCCTTCTCAGTGGTGGCCCCTCGGCTATGGAATTCCCTCCCCACTCATAGCCTGTCCTAGGTATTTTTCAAGTGTAGGCGAACAGAATTTTGCCCCCCCCCCAAAAAAAAAAATCACTGAAAAATAAAAGCGTTGGATAAGCGAAAATGTTGGATAATAAGGAGGGATTAAGGAAAAGCCTATTAAACATCAAATTACATTAAGATTTTACAAATTAAGCACCAAAACATCATGTTTTTACAACAAATCAACAGAAAAAGCAGTCTCGACTGTGCCCCTGTATGTTTGGCACCCGAAGCGGGCACTTAATTCGCCTCATTGTTGGACTGGCTCTGGCCTCACTCACTGTTACCCATTCCCGGTCTAATAGGTAAGGTTCACTACAGCTTCCTTGGAATCTGGTGGAAACAAGTAGTAGAATTGAGTGTCATCTGCGTAGAAATGGCACTGAACTCCAAAACTCTGGATGATCTCACCCAGTAGTTTCATGTAGATGTTAAAGAGCATAGGAGAGAGAATGGTTGTGCGCCAAATTGCTATATATGTGTGTGTGTAAAGAAATCCTTGCAAAGATCTCTGCAAAAGAGGAGCTGAGCTCCCTTTGCAGAGGCAGGCCACGCCTCAAACAATGTATCGGTTTGCTGGCAGATGGCTGGGATTGTCAGTTGGGGATCTGGGCTTCAAGGGAGAGCACAGAGAAAGACATGCTCTCTAGCTACGGTCAAGTAGCAGTTTAAACATGCTATGCTGGATATATTGAATGCTGATTTATTAGTTATTGATCTTATGCAACTACAAGGACATTGTACGATTGCTGAACTGTTTACTTATATTTCAACTCAACAAGTAAGCTTCCTTTGTTCTTTCAATTCCTCTGCCTGGTGTGAGTTCTTTGCACATGGTGTTAACTGGACACAGCTGGTTCCGCTACTACACTCTAACCCTAACAAATGGAACCTTGCGGGACCCCACAGGTCAATGGCCAGGGGTCCGAGCAGGTGTCCCCCAGCTTCACCAACTGAGTGTCACCCTCCAAGAAGGAGCAGAGCCATTACAAAGCAACACCCCCAAGACCCATTCTGGAGAGCCACCTCAGAAGGATACCACGGTCGATGATATCGAAAGCTGCTGAGATGTCGCAAGAGAACCAACAAGGACACAGTCTTCTTATCTAGCTCTCTGCGGAGGTCATCAACCAAGGCGATCAAAGCCATTTCCATACCATGACCAGGCCTGAAGCCAGACTGCAAAGGATCCATATAATCGGTCTCGTCCAAGAATCCCTGAAGCTCAGAAGCAACCACCTGCTTCAGAACCTTGCCCAAGAAGGGGAGGTTAGAGATTGGTGGGAGATTGAGAATGGAAATGGGAAAAGGAATGAGGGGAGTGAAGGGAAAAGAGAAAGGAGGGAAGAGGAAGAGGGAAAGGAGGGAAAGAAGAAAAAGAAAAGGGGGAAACAAAAGAAGAAAGAAGCAAGGACCCTTCATTATCTAACTTGAAATAATGGAGTGGCTTGAACTAAAAGGACCTTTTCTTTTGGGATCTGAGCAGAGGGAAAGAACGAGAACAAAGTGCTGCTGAGTGAAGTGATGCCGGAAAGGGATGGGCAGCTGCTATATGACATGTGTATGAGGGGAAAAGAGGAAAGACAGAAAAAAAGGAAAGAGAGGAGAGGAAAAAGTGGAAAGAAAAAGGAGGGAAGGAAGGAAGAGAAAGGAAAAGGGGAAGGTATGAGGGGAACGAGGGAAAGAATTAGAAAGAGGGGAGATAAAGGAAAAGAAAAGGAAGAAAGGAATGAAGGGAGCGGGAAGAAAGAAAAAGGAGGGAAGGAAAAGGAAAAAGGTATGAGGAAAAAAGAGAAAGAAGGGAAGGGGAAGGAAGAATGGAAGGAAGGAAGAGGTGGGAAGGTGTATATGAGAAAGAAAGGAAAGGAAAGAAAGATAAAAGAGAGGGAGACAAGATTTATGAGGGAAAGAGAGGAAAGAGCCACAAAGAAAACATAAAACTGGTCAATGTTGGCTATATTCACTTGTATATGCATTAGTGGATCCCAGCCTTTGAGAGACCGTGAATCACGGAAGCAAAAACTGGACCATCAAGACCAATCACCCCTCTCCTCACCACCCACACCAAAAGGAATAAAATAGGTTTCCAGACAAGTAAAATGTATTTATCATCATATAAATATTTGCATATATATATTTTTAAAATTTTTGTGATAAGATAAACCTGGCCATGCTCTGCTGTGGCATTTTTGGTTGGTTTTTTTCTGCATAAACATTAAGATCAGACGGGTTACCGACTCTGGAGCGTGCGACATAGAATTGCCCATGAGAGAAGCATTTGTTTTCTAATTTCAACCCGCACACAGTTGCATAGATTGTATCTGTGTTTTATTGGTAGTCATTGTGAACGAAGGGCGTTTTGGTAATTGAAGTCGTTTGAACTCATTGGACCAATTGTAATTTCCGGGCCGTCCTCAAGGGAAGCCCCACGTAGAGCGCATTACAGTAGTCCAGTCTAGAGGTAACTAAGGCATGCACCACTGTGGCCAAGTCAGACTTCAGGAGGTATGGTTGCAGTTGGGGCACAAGTTTGAGTTGTGTGAAGGCCCTCCCGGCCACCGCCGACACCTGCGCCTCAAGCGTCAACGCTGAGTCCAGGAGGACCCCCAAACTGCGGACCTGTGATTTCAGGGGGAGTGCAACCCCGTCCAACAAAGGTTGCCACCCAATACCCCGATCAGACGAGCGACTGACCAGGAGAGCCTCTGTCTTGTCAGGATTGATCCTCAGCTTGTTCCTCCTCATCCAGTCCGCCACAGCGGCCAGGCACTGGTTCAGCATCCGAGGGGCTTCCTTGGGGTCAGATGGGAACGAGTAGTGGATTTGCGTGTCATCTGCGTAGAGATGGCAACACCCTCCAAAACTCCGGATGACCTCTCCCAGCGGTTTCATGTAGATGTTAAATAGCATGGGGGATAGGATAGACCCTTGCGGGACCCCACAGGTCAATGGCCAGGGGTCCGAGCAGGTGTCCCCCAGCTTCACCATCTGGGAACGACCCTCCAGGAAGGACTGGGGCCACAGCAAAACCGTGCCACTAAGCCCCATCCCGGAGAGCCTCCCCAGGATACCATGGTCGATGGTATCGAAAGCCGCTGAGATGTCCAGGAGAACCAGCAGGGTCACACTCCCCCTGTCCAGCTCCCTGCGGAGGTCATCCACCAAGGCGACCAAAGCCGTCTCAGTACTGTGCCCAGGCCTGAAACCAGACTGCAAGCAGTCCAGAAAATCAGTGTCATCAAGGAACTCCTGGAGCTGCGTGGCAACCACCCGCTCCAGAACCTTGCCCAAAAATGGGAGGTTGGAAATTGGTCTGTAGTTGTCACAAACCGATGGGTCTAACGAGGTCTTTTTTAATAGCAGTTTTACTACCACCTGCTTAAAGCAGGATAGAACTGACCCCTGACCCAAGGAGGCATTTATTATAGCCACAAACCAATCCAACAACCCCTCTTTGACCAGCTTAACCAGCCAAGAAGGAAAGGATCCAGAGCACAAGTGGTTGCCCTCACAGACCCAAGAACCCCCTCCATGTCATCAGGAAGAACAAGCCGGAAAGAATCCCACAAAATCAGACAGACAGGTACCTCGGTTACCTCCGCTGGAACTACAATTAAGCTGGAGTCCAACTCATGGCGTATCTGAGCAACTTTGCCTGCAAAGTGGTGCGCAAAATCGCTGCACCGAGTTGCCAAGTCATCAGGAAGCCCCTGGGTCTCAGAAGGCCGCAGGAGCTCCCCAACAACTCGGAACAACTCCGATGGCCTGTTGGCCGCAGACGCTATGCGGGCAGTCGTGAAAGCTTTTCTGGCTGCTCGCAGAGCCACGGAGTAAGCCTTAATAGCGGCCTTAGCCCATGCTTGGTCAGACACATCCTGAGATTTCCTCCAGATGCACTCTAGTCCCCTCCTCGCACGCTTCATCACAGCCAGCTCCTCAGTGAACCAAGGAGTAAATCAAGGTCATAATCCCCCAAATTTTTCCAGTATTTTCTGTTGGTCATGGGGAGTCTGTGTGCCTAGTTTTGTCCCATCATTTGTGTGAGTCTCTGTGGTTTGTTGAAGTAGGAACTGAATTGGGTGAAGGTTCTGCAAATCCTATCATTTGTGTCCCAACCTCCTCCTATCGGAACCAGGACGTGAAGTGAGTAATGGGGTGTCTGTGTGTCAAGTATTGGTCCATGTCCATCATTCGTGGGGGTTGCAGTGGTCTGAGGGAGCCGATTTGAGTGAAGGTTTCACCCTGCTCACAGCACCCACCAAGAAACCAAATGTAAAAATCAAAACAGTTTATTAAGAAAGCATATATAAAAAGGGTAAAACACTATGGAGTAAATAAAGAATAGAATCCAAGAATCAATCTGGCAGGCAAAAGTCATAGGCAGAAAGCCAAACCAAACTGTGTACAGAGAATAATCCACAAGAAGCATAAATCCCAGAATAAGGTATAAAACTAGAGCACGAAGGCAGGATAAATCTAAAATACAAGGCTTAAAACCAGGAGCACAACAGGAGCAGAAGTCCCAGAATAATCCATGGAACAAGGAGCCAAAACATGAGCATGAATCATGGGTCTTCAACCCAAGCTTGAACAAGGCCAACAAACCTCATAGGCTAAGAAACGTTGTTAGATCTAAAATCCTTGCACAGACCTCTCTGCTTGAAGGGCTGTAAAACATGAACACATTCTTCTGCACCCCCCTCTTCTCCCTATCTCTCCCACAAAGTCTCTCAGCTCTTCTTCACCTGATTCCCTCCTCCCTCAGAGTCAGCCAGGAATGTTTATCCAAATCCACTGTTCCCTTGACTGCAGTTATTAGGTGAGAGGTCACTTCCCTGACTGCTGGATTCCAAAACATCAGTACTTTCATACAGTATCACAGAAGCAGGCTTTTGCTCTAACAGGACCTCCTGTTCCCCCATCTTGGCTGTATCTGAATCCAGCATTATCCCTGGCTCTAAAACTGCATCTTCCAGTCTCACAGGCTCTGACACCGGAAACCTCTCATCATCATCATCATCAGGTTGAACCACGACACTGCATATCCCGCCATCTGTGGTCTGTCCTCTTCCAACCGCACCAGGAGGTATAATGGGTCATGGCTACTCAATGCTATTCAAGCTTGATAATTGCAACATGCACACTTTCTTTAAACAGACAAAGGACATCCCAGCCACAGATGAAGGTGAAACATTAGGAGAGAATGTTGTGGGAATATGGCCTTACAGCTCGAAAGCCTCACAGCAACCCAGTGATTTTGGCCATGAAAGCCTTCTACAATACATATGTCCCAATATTTCAGCTGTGTCAATTTTTTCATAAGATGTCAATCACGTGTAAAACGTCTTCCCCTCCAACATGGATCTGATAACAAAAAGGGCATTTTATTGAAACAATAAAATGATATGGCAGGCCCATGGGCTTTGATAGGGACACAGATTTGGCCCATGGGCCTTGGGTTGGACACAGCTGATATAGAAGAGCACTTTGTCCCCACACGTGAAATCTATGGATTTCCTTCTTTATGAACTCTTTTATGCGAAGAAAAGTTTCTGCTATAACTGAAACTCTGGCCATACTCAGAGCATCAATATGGCTTCTCACCAGAATGGGTCCTCTGGTGAGAAGTGAGATTAGACCCATTTCTGAAGCTCTTTCCGCACTCGAAGCAGGGATACGGCTTCTCCCCGGTGTGGGTTTTCCGATGCGAATTCAGGGCTGAGTTATGGATGAAGCTCTTCCCGCATTCCAAACAAATGTAGGGCTTCTCTCCCGTGTGGGTTCTTTGGTGAGACCCAAGGGTTGTCTTTGTTGCAAAAGTCCTCCCACAGTCCATACAACTGTAAGGTTTCTCTCCCGTGTGGATTCTCCGGTGGATCGTAAGGTGGCTTCCCTGAGTAAAGGTTTTTCCGCAATCATCACACTGGTAGGGCTTCTCCCCCGTATGAACTCTCCGGTGCACAACGAGGTGTGGTTTCTGATGGAAGGTCTTCCCACAATCAGAGCATTCGAATGGCTTTTCCCCCGTGTGAAGCCGCCGGTGTATAATTAGGGTCAAGCGATGAGCAAAGCGTCTTCCACATTCAGGACACGCATAGAGTTTCTCTCCGGTGTGAACCTTCTGGTGTGATTTGAGGGTGGAAGGACTACGGAAGTTGTTTCCACATTGCGGACATGAAAAGCCTTTTTCCCCAGTGTGGATCTTCAGATGCTCTTTCAGACCGGAGTGATAAGGAAAGTCTTTCCCACACTCCATGCATTTGTAGGGTTTCTCCCCCGTGTGTGTTCTTTGATGTAAATGTAGACCTGTACTATGAGTGAAGCTCTTCCCACACTCCAGGCAGTTATAAGGTTTCTCCCCAGTGTGTATTCTTTGATGTAAACATAGAGATCTACTCTCAGTGAATCTCTTCCCACACTCCTGGCATTTATAGGGTTTCTCACCCTTGTGAATTCTGTGATGACTCTGTAGATACGTTCTCTGAGTGAAGCTCTTCCCACACTCCAGGCATTTATAGGGTTTCTCCCCAGAGTGGGTTTCTGGATGTGAATGCAGACCTCCACTCTCAGTGATGCTCTGCCCACATTCCAGTTTCTTCACAGGACGATTTCTCTGATTGCAAAAATGTACAAAACATTGTTAAAATTTGAAATGGAGACGGAACAAGCAAAAGACTGTGTGGTTAAGTGGACCCAAAATATAGCTATCCAAATCCATTTGGAATGATGGGAGAAAATGCGGAAGTCTACTTTGAGTAATAATTTGGAGGGAAAAAAACCCTTTTATAGGTTTATAAACCTGCCATTGCTATGGTATGCATTTTCTAATGCTATTTATTAGAAATACTCATTGTTAGATTTAAAATCATATGACTTGTTCTATCGGTGCTGGCCATGGCCTTCGGGGCTGTTGTTTTTCACCTAATTCTAGGCCTCATGTTGGGCCTTCATTACATTGCTTATTTCTTAATTAGTTAGATGGGTGGCTGCATACCTATTGACTAGTAGATAATCATTTCTATCTATGCTTTCAGCATTTATGACTTCCAGCATTTATCTCAAGGGAGACTGTCTGGACCTTTGGAGGCCAAGTGTGAGGTTCACTCCAGACAAACACTTACTAATAACTACACATTTCGTAGGTATGCATTTCTTGATTTCCATTTGTTAGAAATAATCGCAGTTAGCTTCTCAAGTTTGTGGATTATCCCATTAGAAAATGTATACCTGGGCAATGATTGGATGCTTGTATATCTATCTATATATAAATGCAATGTGCATTTTATTATGGAGTAAACAACAAAACCACTGAACCAAAGCACACCAAATTTGGCCACGAAAGACATAGTCATCAAAAATATGTCTTTCAAACAAAAATGCCTAGAAAGATAAAGTCCAAATTAGAGGAAGAGGAAGAACTGTTTTTCCCCCTTGCTGCCAGTTAGAAGGGTAGGCTCCGCCCACTTCATCTCCTAGCAACTCAACAACAACAACAACAATTTATTGATTAGCCAGTTGGCCTTATCGAGGACAGACAATATAAAAACAACAGACAACATACATCTGGTTCACTTAAAATAAAATACAGATATACAGGTGTCTGCCTGCTTGGTGCCAATGTAGTTTAGCTAAAGTTCTATGCATCAACTATCCTCATCTCCCCTGCACTGCACCCCACTCTGATCTATGTACTCTGATCTCCTTTTAGCAGCTTTAAACAAATACAAGGCCACTTTTGTTGTCAGAGTGGGGTTATAACCGGCCAACAAAATCCTAGCAACTCCTAGCAACCTACTCCGCCACGATGGTGGCCAGAGCCTCTTCACTCAGGCCTCTTCCACACTGCCTATAAAATACAGATTAGTAGAACGCAAGTACCCAGCCTTCCAAGCAGCAAACCTATTCCACTGTATTCCAGCTCACCAAACAAGAAGAAAATGGCCAGGCTTTGAGGCTGCAAGGCTATTCACTGCTATTTCACCTGGTTAACAAATGATTCCCATAAGCCACAGCAATGCGTGGCCGGGCACAGCTAGTATATTTATATCTATGCAGCCATCCACCAGCCACTGCAATCTACTGCTGGACTAAACCCAAAGATCTGCTTCAGAGGGGCCGTTCTTCCCGCAGGCGATAGGTTGGATCCGGAGCCCAAGGGCTTCCCGCAAAAGGTGCACCCAGTCCCGGTCCCTACCTTCTGATGTGGGATTGGAGAGGCGCCTTCGCCCTGATCCGGGAGGGTCCTGTCCCTCCTCAGCTTCCTCCCCAGACCTCCTCCTCCGTCCTTGGCTCTCCGCTGAGAGGATCTCAAGAACATCCCATGCTGCCCACGAGAAGGACCCTTCTTCCGGCCATGATCTGAAGGAAGGACGAGGGAAGAAGAGCCGATGGTGAGTGCGGGTGAGAGACCACGCTGGCAGCCATTGATTGGTGGCCGCTTTGGACCAATTATCCCATAGATTCTTCACTTTAATGGTGGGTTGACCCTAGAAAATGGGCAGGAAGACCTCCAAAGGCTAGAAAAGGGCTCCCTCTAGTAATGTCTCCGTCCTCCAGTGCAACTCTATGGAGAGCCCTTATTATCGGTCTTATTATGCTGGCCTTCAATGGTCTCTTTGTAATTGTAAGATGGGATAAATACTCCTGAACATACGGGGAAATAACCAGAGACACCTTTTCACACACCTTCCCCATCCATTGATATAAAGAAATGATGATGATGTTGATATTGATGAAGAAGATGTCAGGGTATTGTGAATTGTGGGAAATGTTAAAATCAATCTAGGCTGTTAGGAATGTTTTTCTGTATGAGTTTCAGCAACGGAGGAGTTAATAAGAACCTGCTTTGATTGATGTAACACAGGACCAATGGGGTCAAGTCTGATTGACCGGGACTTCCTTCATGATCTGTGGAATGCAGGGGAGTGTTTTGTTTTCGGCGTGAGCGTTTCAATGAAGATGGACAATGAATGCTTTGCTCTGTAGCCGAGGAGACACTGCCATGTGTCTGGGACTTATTGCAAATGAC